>NC_143577.1:40479571-40550570 GCF_048544385.1 Mastigoproctus giganteus
TTTATTTTTTAATTTTCAGTAATATTTTAATAATATTTGTTTTTTTTTTTTTTTTTTTTTCAAGTCTTTCAAAAACCAGAAGGTATATGCTATTCACCTAAAAAAAAAAAAAAAAAAAAATCCAGAGGGTATACGGTGTATAACCTCCACTACAGCCCTGCTTAAAACGCTGCACTTGGGAGTGCCCCACCGTAGCTCCGGATACTCAATAATTGAACTCAGTACGGAATTTAATTTGTAAAATAAATGATTATTTCAACAGTGGGCTCACAAATTAAAAAAAAAAAAAAAAAAAACAATGGGCTCTTGTGAGCCCATGCGAGTTCACTATAGCTCACCACTGTGTGTGTGTGTGTGTGTGTGTGTGTGTGTGTGTTAACAGTGAAGATTTTGAAGGAAACTCTATGTAATAAATTCTAATTTAGTATGAACAAGAAACTCTATAAAACAACACTTTTGCAGTTACAAACTATTGGTTAAAGTAAACCAAAGCTAAAACTGACATTTATGTGTGGTCAGCACATGAATTGCATTGCATGTCCACATGGTTTGAGTTTCCTTTTCTATTCTGTATATAAACAGTTCCCTGGATACATAAAAAAAAAAAAAAGTAATTCTAATTCCCTAGAGAAGAAGTTCTAAAGAAATTCACTACTCTTTCGATGGGTGATATTTTGGCCATTACCAAATAGAAGGTAGTGCCAATGCAAGATGGGCCAGGTTAGCCCATCATGCATCAGCAAATTATACTTGCTTGTGGAGCAAGTAGAATTGATACGGTGTCTAAAACTGTCCTTTCTTACTGTAACTGAGTGTGCAGAATATGAATATTTTGATTCTTGTCAAAAAGAACAGATGGATTTCAGATCAGTTCTGTCAAGTAAATGCAAGCTGATTTTGATTTGAAAGGAAAAAAATTTGGTCTTGCTCTGAATAGACATTTAGCGCAAACGTTTTGACAAAGCCATCTGTACTTTATGTTCCATTTAGTTAGTAAGTGAAGAAATCTCATATCTTGACTGTTTTGCTTGGTATGGATGCATTCATATTAATTCAAAAGGGCTTTTTGATTTCTTTATGAATTGAACTTTATTCCAACTGGGTCTGGAATTTGGCGCCATTTCTGCTGGAAAGGAGCTGCTAGAGCTAGTTTGGAAGAAGCCTTTTTGATTTCAGCCTAATCTGCTACTCCAACATGATCCTTATAATGTGGGGTGTCGTGCTAATACTGACGACCAGTTTTTATAGTACTGCCACAGTGCAGGTAGTGTATAATTGTCCAGAATTAGAAGATGAAATGCACAAGGCATAATTTCTTATGGGTTTAGGTAATTAACTATATAATTTCGGTGTAGATACGCCATAGTTTACCCATAAATTTGAACTACATATGCAGTGTAAAGGCATTGTTTTAATTGTATCTCATATTGTGGGTGCCTTCACAATTTTCACAATATTGTGGAAATAACTTCAACTGTGATTGGCATGTTGCATTACCAGGGTACCTGCCCACCTACTGATATGAAGCCCACTAGCTTCGAAACGATTGTCTGGGTGGTGGTATCCACTGAAAATAAATAACAGCAGCCTTCTCTACTAGAGAAACGTTATTTATTTGAAGTAGTGCAATACCAGCTATCTCATTGTGAAGGCACCCACAATATGAGATACAATTAAAACAATGCCTTTACACTACATACGTAGCTCAAATTTATGGGTAAACTATGGTGTATCTACACCAGTATTATATAGTTCATTGTCCAGAATGTAAATGTTAGTCATAGATTTCATGATCTCGGGCCCACGAATATCTTGAATAACACCAAATGCTGCTTCACATTGGTGACTTATATTTTGCTTTTGTGCATTTGTCCTATCATTGAGTCTAAGGCTCCTTATGGGTGGTTGAATTACTCTGACAGATGTTCCTGTGGTGTCTTGGAACATCTGTCAGTAATTCATGCACAGAAAGATTACTGATGTGGCATCCAATCACTGTCCCATGTTGAACATCTTAAGTTCTGAACTGCAACCTATGCTGGTTTTAGTGTACTGCTGTTGCACAGACAAATCCATAAGATTTATATAGGTATATTAAGCCAATACATGTGAATTGGCTTAGATATGGGGGACATTTTATATGTGTAGTATTTGTGGAGGGGTATCTGAATACTTTTGATCTTATCTTTATTTAATAGTAAAGGAAATAACTGTTAATCAAAAATTATTTGGGCTACTGAAATGTGAATATTGCAGATTTTATTTCTGATTAATTTGCTGGAAAGTTCTTAGACATACTGATGTGATAATAAAGAAACTAAATTAATATTTAATGCTTTTTAAAGGTTGGGGGTTCTCAAGATGTTAGAGAAATTCATGCTCACCGTGCTGTGTTGGCAAGTTCCAGTCCATACTTCTTTGAGCTGTTTACAGCTGAAAATAAAGGTAGACATTTATTTCAGTACAAGCTGAATGGAAACTTCGATCTTGATTCTATTGAAAGACTCATAGACTATGCTTATACTGCTAGGTAAGTTGTTTAAATAACAAATTACTTATGATGTTCAAAATAATGCAGCTTACGTTTTTTTTTTTTTTTTTTTTTTTTTTGGTAGTCATGTGGTGTATATTAACCATTGTCTTTCTTTTCTGTGTTTTGTTGCCTTGAATAGAATAATCCCATGGAATTTACAAATGAATAGAATTAAATTTTATGGCTACATGTCATGTATATAATGCATAGGAAGGTGTAGCCATTTTTTCCCTTCCAATTCACCTGGAACACAATGTGCATTTTAAGCCAGATATCAGAAACCTATAACTTGATCATATACAAATGTTTCTCACAATTATCTTTTCTTAATTTAAGTGTTTGTCATCTAGTATTTTGTAGTCTATTAAAGGGGGAGATATCAATATGACTATTGTGCTATTGAGTTAGGTTACGCTGAGCTGCGCCACCAAACTCGCATGTACTTGGTTGCAAGCCTGCTACAATGTATTAGAATTTGCGCGAACATGTTTTGACCCTCCTGATAATGTATTCAATTTGTTAATGTGTCTGTTTTTTTATTTCTGAGGCCTGTGCTTCACATCGCAAATCTATGAAGGTCTTCAATGCAGACCAATCGTTAGGTTGCAGATAATTTTTTAATATGTCGCAAAGTTTCCTAACCTGGGAAAGGTATTTTTGTTTATTAGAATACAAGATCTTAAGGCATGTTTAACTATATTACATGATGTGGCAAGTGCTAGTTGCTTTATGCCCGAAATTTTAATTTAAAATGACCCTGGCAAAGTTCGGAATGACGTTGTTTTAGTATTAGTAATGGGTCCCATGGAGCAAGAAAGCCTATGGCTTATGCTGCACCAGCAAAAAAAAAAAAAAAAAAAAAACCGAATAAAACAATGATACAAAAAAAACCTAATAATTAATAAAAGAAAAGGAAATTAAACCTATTATCCTATGCGTTTCCCTCACCCAAAGCTACTATCCAGATGACCTTTGAATTTCCCCAAACTGTCAGCCTCTACCACCCATGTAGGCAACTTATTCCATTAATTTATAACTCGCTGGCTAAAATAAAACTTCCTGCAGTCCAATCTAAACATCTCCCCCCTGTAACTTGAATTTATGTTCCCTAGTTCTATCATCATTTATAATCTTGAAAATTTCGTTCCTCATTCATATTACTGATTTCTCTCAGAGTCTTAAACACCTCAATCAAATCTCCTCTAAGGTGTCTAGTTTCCAAACTCTGCAACCCACATATTCGAAGTCTTTCTTCATAAGAACGCCCTTTTGCCGATCTTACCACTCGAGTTACCCGTCTTTGCACCCTTTTAAGAAGCTCAATGTCTTTCTTTAGGTGCGGTCTCCATACTTGAACACAGTATTCCAAGTGTGGTCTAACAAAAGCCTTATATAATGGGATTATCACATCCCTATCTCTACTTGCAAAAGTTCGATAGATCATCAATAGGACACCATGGGCCTTCCTTGCAACCTGTTTACAATGCTCAGAGAATTTCATGTCTGACCGTATCGTAACACCCAAGTCCCTTTCCTCCAGTACTGGGTTTAGTTGAACTCCACCAAGTGAATAAGTTATTTTGGGATTACTGTTTCCCAGGTGTAATACCTTACACTTTGTTGGATTAAAGCATAGCTGCCATTTTTCTGACCATTCCTGAAGTCTATCTATGTCTCTCTGAAGAAGCTCAGCTTGACAGTGATCATTAACTACTCTACCAATTTTAACATCATCTGCAAATTTAGACATTACACCCTCTATCCCTTCATCAATGTCATTTATGAAAATTAAAAACAACAGTGGTGCTAATACTGATCCTTGTGGAACTCTGAAGAATAGCCATTTATCACAACCCTTTGCCTCCTGCCCTGAAGCCATCCTGATATCCATCTAAGGATTTTCCCAGTGATTCCAACCTGTTCCAGCTTATAGAGTAACCGCTCATGTGGGACTGAGTTAAAAGCTTTGCTGAAATCTAAATAAACAATGTCGAAATTATTCCCTAAATCCAGCTCATGAGTGATTCTTTCAAAATAGCGAACCAGATTTGTTGAACATGATTTTCCCTTTACAAAAAAACCATGCTGAGTATCCTTGAGATCAATTCTAGCCAAATGATCCTGAATTCCACCCTTGATCATTGCCTCCGTGACTTTCCCTACCACTGAAATCAGACTGACAGGTCGATAATTTCCCACTTCACTCTTAGAACCACCCTTATGTATGGGAGATACATTGGCACTTTTCCAATCCAACGGAATCTCCCCAGAGTCTAGATGCTGGCATAATTAGCCTCAATGGCTCAATGCACTCACTTGCCGCCTCCCTTAAGATTATAGGGTATATTCCATCAACTGCAGGAGCCTTACTGGCCTGTAGGCTCGAAAGTTTTTTTTTTTTTTTTTCATTAAATAATCTTGCGAAATTTCAATATCATTAATTACATATTTTTCAACTTCGCTCCCACAATTCATCCAACTTTACTATTCATCCAATTTGGAACCCTCCTCATGGAGTATTTTTTTTTTTTTTTTTTAATAGTAAATACGCATTCAAGGCATCTGTGATTAATGTTTTAAAAACATACCACAGTTCAATTGTATTCATTCTCTGTGCGATATCTACCCAGTTAATAGAGGCCATACAGCACCTTAAGGCATCATAATTTCCTTTTCTGAAATTATAACCCATTCCTTTGCCTCTTACTACTGCTACCTCTCTCTTCATCGTCCACCGTAGAACTCCGTGATCACTTCCTGCTACTGGTTCCTCTACTGTCAGCCCTGTTATGTCATCTGATTCATGGGTGATGATGAGGTCTAGGATATTCTTTTCTCTAGTACTTTCCCTGACATGTTGATACAAATAACAGTCATCTAGTTGATTTAATAATTTTGTTCCCCATGTCGAGTTTCCTTCCCATTTTCTCCAGTCAATTAGAGGCAAATCGAATTCACCCATAATAAGACATTGATACTTACTTGCCCATTCCATTTGCATGTAGAGGCTTTCATCATAATCTTCACAATCACCTAGTCTGTAGATTACTCCTTCTCGCATTATACCTTTGTTTCCAACTATCTCACATCATACAGATTCTATACTAGCACGTGAAACGTCTGAATCTGGGAAAGCTATTGTCCCACACCGGCTGCTTCTGATAAGAAGCATTACCCCCACCACCCCTTCTATCTACCCTATCCTTCCTGAAGACATTATACAAGCTGTACTGAAACTCATCATCCCCTATTTCCGGGTGGCACCACGTCTCCGTAAGCCCTATTATGTCTGCGTTACTTGTTTTAACCAGCAGTTCGAATTCGTTTTGAAAGCAATATTTTAGAAAAGAAATATGGTAACTTTGGGCCGAGTATCTTAGTGTTAATCTAATGTAATTTTGCACCAAGCTGTTCAAAAAATCCCCCGTAATTGTGTGTATCGATAGGTTATAATTATTTTTAATTGTGTTCAGTTGATTTTTATTTTTTTACTGTAATGTAAGATTTTCGAATTTTTCAATTTAATTGCTGGAGAGTATCATACGGAAGTGTTCTATGTATTATATTGAGGTAAACTTCTCTTATTATTTTACAAATATTGAGCATTACAGCTCTGATTCATACTATCTAATTCATATGTATGTAATTGTTAATATATTTGTATCCTTATCTCAGTTTAATTATTCATTAGAAAATCTTTCAGGTAAGGTCCAGTAAATTATTGAAACACATTCATCTTCACGTCTCTAAAGAGTAAAAATCGCCACCATCCCAACATGTTCCACTACATGTACAGCTCTTTCTTAACTGAATCAAAATGGCTTACAATCATGAGGGATTAGGGATATTTGAAAATTTTTCCAGTTATACTTTGGCTGTCTAGGTGAACAGAATGGCACCACATGGTATGTGTACCACTTGTTCAAATAGATCATGACTGGTTGAGCAAAAGAAGTCTATGCTGTTTGCTATATGATATGGAGGAAGCCAAAAGATCATTATGGCGATTTTTACTTTTGTAAATTTGAATGCATCTGGATTCTCAGCAAAGAATAAGCACAAGATTGTTTATTCAAACCTGGATTCAGTGATGTGACCAATCCTCACGATTATACTATGCCTTTGCTGAAAACCTCCACAGCATAAACTAGATTGTTTAGAAGACAGAGTGGAATGTGATGTGTAAATGACAGAGACTTGAGAATTTCAGCCAATCCTAAGTACACACTTAATAAAGAGACACCAGAACTAGAACTGTAAATCCAAGATGAGCTGTATGACCTCAGTAGAGATATAACCCTCTTCAAAGATAAATTTGAACTTCTTGCTGTGAGAGCAAAGCAGAAACACTTTCTTAAGAAGAACTTCAGAGTGTCTCACAATTGAAAAAGGAAACAAGTTTTAGCGACATTCTTTTCAGTAAATATTCTACTATTGCCATGTTATCAGTTTTTAGAGAATTGTCACAAGTACACATTACTTCTAAATGACACCTCTTCAACTCCTCACAGCGAAGTTTGCTTGCATAATGGGAACTGAGAGTCATCCCCCCCCCAATGGCGACTTGTTTCATGTAAAGGAGATATACTGTAACATGACACTACTTGAAGCAATTCAATAGAGCACTGAACAATGGAATATTTATGGTTACCTCAGTTGTTGGTATGTTAACGAGCATATAAGGAGGGTTCACAATGTTTCTTATGCCTGTGGCAGGGCCTCTGAGAGGAATTTTATCAGAGGGTACAACGTTTCTTTTGGGCCCCCTTCCCTTCTCCATTAGTCATCCTGTTTTTATCCACTATGGTTTTATGCCATGAGCTGTAGCCTGTAAGGCTAAAAAGGGTATGGAAGATGAGAGGAGGGTGGAATGGAGTGTGCTGTTGATTTTCTGCATTTGAGGCCTTATGCTCCTATACTCCCTCCATGATAAATATAAATAAAATAAAATAAAAGAGGACCAGAGAGAAGAAAGCACATTTGATTTGAACATCTTTGTTTATGCTACAATACAGATAAGGAGAAAGAATTCACATTGAAACATCATTTTATATTGCAATATAAAATAATTATGTCTTCTGACATAATTATTTTTACTAATAATTGTCAGAAGACATAATTATTAGTAAAAAGTAAAAAAAAAAAAAAAAAAGTTAGATAGCCTTAGTATTTACTTTAATTAAAAAAAAAGAGCTTTCCTGGCCTTTTTTTGTGAAAAATTTCGAACAGCAGCATGAAAATTAATTGTTCTGGCAATGTTTGATTCAATACTTAGCCTGGCCAAATCAACAAGACGTTCCTGAGACATTGTAGACCTTAAATAATTCTTAATCAGCTTGAGTTTGCTAAATGACCTCTCTGCAGAAGCTACTGTTGCTGGAATTGTTAATAGTTATTCTTAAGCTAACACAAACATTTGGAAACTGATCACCAAGTCTGTACTCTGTTAATAAGTTCAGCAGATCTAATGGCTTTAATTGTGCATTTATAAAATTTGCTTTATGTACTGAGGGTAAATGTTGCCTTTCTTTTCCAAAATCATCACTGTTAAGGTCAGCAGGATATTGCTCTGATAAAGATAAAGCTTTTCTCTCCAACTCACTTTCAGACATGGTGAGATATTTCCACAAGAAATCAAATTTTTCTGCCAACTGCTTAACAACTGCTTAGCAGACAGTTAATCCTGCAATAACATTGTTTACCAAAACAAAAGAAAACACTTTCTGAAGTAGGCCTCTTCTGGTGTATAATCTGTGTCATTCATTTCCTCCAAATTAGCATCAGGTGTGCTGTCATCATGCAGCCTTGCCCTCTTGCGCCTAACTCCACCACATCTACAGGAGAGTTTTATTTCTGTCTTTAAGTTTGACGCAACCAATTTGGCTTCATTCTACATGCATTTCCAGTTGTTTCGAAGTTTTGTCAGATCTGTGAGGAGAGTTTCTATGTTCGCTATCTCAATATCCGGTGTGGCTTCTCTAGCTTGGATGACCTTGTTGCAAATATCTTTGCCAGCTAATATTTTGTACCACACAGCTGACATTAACACACTTGCCTTTCAATCGTAAGGTTAATCATTATCATCATTATCGTTATGAGCCGTATGGTGCTAAGAAGCTGAGGCTTTTGCTGCACCAAAAAAAAAAAAAAAAAAAATTCTGAGTTACCCTGAGAGGGAGGAAAATTGCCAAGAAAGAGAAGAATGATGATATCCAGCTCAGGACCCTGGGTGTGCCAAGCCTATACTCACCAGATGTTGAGCCCCTGGGATTAAATAAATAAAATAATATAAACATATTAAATATGGATATGTTTTAATCTGTTCGTTGTGTATCACAGAACCACCCCAAAGACAATTTTGTATAAAGCATTCCTTCTTTTACTTGGTAACACTGCAATATACGACGTATACAAATTATTACAAATAATCACAAAATATAGTAATAATATTGTTATTATTATTTTCAGGCAATACAAAATGTATTATCCAAAAATAATAATGAAAAATTAATAATAATTACCTATTTCCATTATTGTTTTTATAAATATCTACTTTTATTTTTATAATCAAATTCTTATGTAGTCAGGAAATTGTTTTTTTATTCTTTTTGAAAATGAAAAAAAAAAAAAAATAATAAATTACTGCTAGTACAGTACATTGCCAGCATATAGACGTTGCTGCCGTAATAATATTGTTACGGTGGTGATGATATAGACCGGCAGATACAGTGAGTGTCGCGCATTCTCAGTCAAGTCGGAACTGCTCCGTCAGAATGCCATTCACAACAGGTTGGAGCTGGCGGTGACCTGCGAGCTGACCATGACTCACAACACTAAAGTGCAGGATTACGCATGCTACTACAGCTAAGTTCAAGCAATGTCAACATCCACCAGCCAATGATAAAAGCCATTCCGATTTTTAATATTGTATATTAATATACACTTTACCTTTTCATGATTCCCATACAAATTGCATACCTACTTAAGTTTCTTTGTAGCATAAAATCATTGGCTTATCAGAATGTACAATATGTGATACATGATCTTTTGAATAGGCTTAGCCAAGCTGGCAATCATAGTTATCATTATTAGGCCACAAAAGTTCTATGGATAAGTTATGAACTGTTGTAATAACACGTAATATAGCAGTGCTTCCCTACCTTTTTCATGCCATGGCACACCTGGGAACTTATAATTTTTGTACATCACACATATAAATTGGAGCAGATTTTGGGGTATTCGTAAGGACTTTGTGAAAAAATTACATTATATGTAATTATGACAAGAAAAGTAAAATGTAAATACTATGGAAGGTATTAAATATTTAATACTCAGTTCATACAAAGCTTCAAAATAAAATCTTTTCAAATTTTTGAAATCACGAAAAATAACTTTGAAATTCATATTTCATCTTTCTATAATCTGTAAATGAACCAGCAACAGGTTTTCAATTAAAAAAAAAAAAAAAATACTGACACCAGAGTAACAACATTACATATCGTTCTGTAAAGTTGTAACAAATTGCAAAGAATAGTAAAAAATATATATAAGAAATCTACAGCAATGAGTAACATTTATTATCAAAACTGGACAACCTTTTGACTATAGCAGACATCAAGGATCAATCAACATTTGTGAACAGAGGCAGACTGGATCAAAAATTCTTACCAGGGAAAACTTTTAGCAACTTCACAACAGTGTTTATGACCATGCAGTTGCACATCTGTCTCCAGCCTACCATCATGTAAACTAATGAAAACTGAAATAATAAATTTACTTACATTTACAGCCTTATCACAGGTTAGAAAAGAATGCTTGAATGGGCGAATTTTTTTTTGTGCTCTGCTCTGAGAAACTCTAAATTGTAAAATCACTATGCTAGATAATGCAGAATCACAGAATAGTACATGATAAGAACTGCAGAACTTTCTTTCTGTGGCAATAAAGCAAATTGAAAACATCTGATTGGCTGAATTTTTTTGTTTCGTCTCCCTCTCTTATTTTCCCAGTTTCTCTTTACAGTAACATTGAAACAAATTTTCCCACCCCAAGCAAAAACAGAACAGATACATATAAAACGGGCATTAGCATTAGTAAAGGCAATGCAAGAAAGCAAGCTTATGCAGCATCAGCCAAAAACATAAAATAAAAACCTCCCATTTCGCCCCTCCATAAGTTCCAAATGCCTGTCCAGCTCAGCCTTAAATACATTTAGGCTATCAACTTCCACAACAAGAGATGGAAGTCTGTTCCACCAATCAACCACCTGCTGGCTAAAGGCAAACATTCACACATCCATTCTACAACTGTCTTTCCTCAATTTGAATCTATGCTCCCTCAGGTTCTTAATCTGTGCAAGAAGAAGAATCCCATTATCATTCAGCTTGCTCAACCCATTCAAAGTCTTCTACACCTCAATCAGATCATCTCGCAAGTGCCTACTCACCAGGCGCTGCAATTTCCAGAACTTAAGCCTTTCTTGGTAAGAGCACTACTTTGTTCCCTTCTTTGTACTCGTTCTAGCAACTCTGCATCCTTCCTAAAATGAGGCCTCCAGACCCATACACAGTACTCTAGGTGTAGCCCGACCATTGCCTTGTATAACGGGATAATCACCTCCCTGTCCCTGCTAGCAAAATTCCTATATATTATTGACAAGTCTCCATGACCTGCCCTGGCAGCCCGTCTGTACTGATCAGCAGACTTCATATTTGACTGCAAAGTTAGCCCCAGGTCTTTTTCACTTTACATTTCCCTGAGTGTAGTACCACACAGTTGGTACGTTTCTCTTGGGTTATTGCTATCCATATGCAGTACTTTGCATTTGTCAATGTTAAACTTCAGTTGCCACTTCTCAGCCCATTTGCCAACTTATCTAGATCCAGTTGGAGTAGCATACTGTCGTTAACAACCCTGCCAACCTTTGAATCATCTGCAAACTTGGACATTAATCTTGATATACCTTCATCAATATCATTTATGAATACAGAAAACAACAATGGACCCAGCACCGAACCCTGGGGAACTCAACTAATAACATTTGTCCACGAAGAGCAGTGTCCATTAATTACCACTCTCTGTCATCTCCCACTCAACCATTACTTTATTATTATTATTATTATTATTAGCCATATGGTGCAAGGAAGCCTGAGGCTTATGCAGCACAAGGCAAAAAAAAAAAAATTCTGAATTACCGAGAGAGAGAGAGAGAGAGAGAAGTAGAAGGGAATCACCAAGAAAGAGAAGGATGATGATATCCAGCTCAGGATCCTGGGTGTGCCAAGCCCATACTCACCAGATGTGAGCCCCTGGGGTTAAACCATTGTAGCAACTTACCTTTAATGCAATACCTCTCCAATTTGTACAGCAGTCTTCCATGTGCAACACTATCAAAAGCTTTCCTGAAATCCAAGTATATGATTGTCATATACTTGGATTTCAGGAACTGAATGTCAAAATTATTTTTGACATTCAGTTCCTTTGTGACCACATCATAATATCCAAATTGGTCAGACAAGACCTCCCTTTAACAAACCCATGCTGTGTCTTAACTATTACTGCAGTTTTGTCTAGATGATCCTGCAATGCTTCTTTAACTGGTGAGTCCATTATTTTTCCCCAGAATACAAGTTAAACTAACAGGTCTATAGTTACTTGTGTCACCTTTTTGAACCCCCTTTGTGAGTTGGTGATACATTTGCACACCTTCAGTCCGTGGGGACCTCCCCCAAGTTTAAGGAATCACTCTCATAATTGTGGCCAGGGGTTTGCTAACGTCCTTTGCTGCCTTCCATATAATTTAATATAACTGGATAGATCCCATCCACCCCAGGTGCCTTCCTTATGTTTAACTTCAACAATTTCTCCTCCACTTTGCTCTCAGTTATTACAAAATCGCTTAGCTTCCTGTTAGTGTTTGATAAACTTCTGGCACTCCCCTCATTGAATAACTCCTCATGTGTGAATGTAGATGCAAAATACTCATTCAGTTTATCAGTTACCTGAGCATAATCATCAATAGTCAACCCATCTATGTTAAGTGGTCCAATCGGATTAATCCCTTTCCTTCTTGAGTTTACATAAGTAAAGAACTTTTTGCTGTTTTTCTTTGCATCCTTTGCCAAAGATTTCTCGTAATCTGCCTTCGCCTGCCTAACCTCCTTTGTAACTTGATTACAGACAAGCTTATATCTGCCATAGGCTTCTGTGTCACCTGATAATTTATATGCATCTCATACATTTTCTTCTCTACCACAAGCCTCATTAATTCATCTGACATTCAGGCATTTATGCCTGAATCTTGAAAAGTATTTCTTATTTGGAATGAAAAGCTAGTAGCCTCCAAAATTAAGTCCCTGAAGGCTTCCCATTTAGGCGCCTCTGTAGCCAGGTGGGCAGGAGCAGCAGTGCGTAGCACATGCTTCTTGATTAGACTGGGGTTCGAGCCCATGAGCCACCAAATACGGACGATGCGGAAAAGGTCAGGGAATGACCACTGCATATCCCCGGAGCAATATGGCCTTAGTTGCTAATGCTCCTAAAAGCCAAATAACAACAACAGCTTCCCATTTAGAATTCAGCGTTGGTAACATCATCAGTTGATCGTACTGTACGGAATTTAAAAACTGTCTGAGACCTCTGTAGTCACCTTAATGAAAGCAAAAGCCCTTCTCTTTAGCCTTGATGGTAGTTACATCTTTAAGTAATTCCCACATCAGTACATCGTGATCACTGTCACCCAGTGGTTCCTTTATCTGCAAATTCGTAATGCATGAATAATCACTGCTGATAACCAGATCAAGAGTATTACTCCCTCTGGTTGCCTCTCGAATATGCTGCTGTAGAAGACAGTCATCCAATAAATCCAAAAAATTCTTGCTAGTGTGCGAGTGACCAAACCGAAAGTTCCAGTCAATATCTGGAAAGTTAAAATTCCGATTATAAGACATTCTGATTTACTGGCCCACTCTTTCTCTGTACAATTGCCCATTATACTCGTCAATTCATTAGGCCTATAACACACACCTACTCTCATTTCTCCTTTCACAGTGCTTATGTTACACCAAAACAACTCAACATTGCATTGTCCTCCAACATCAGTTGGATGCACTTCCTTAGATTTTACGTGTTTCTTAACTAACAGCATAACTCCTCCTCCTCTCCTCTCCTTTCCTGTCCTGTCTATCCTTTCTGTACACATTGTACTCCCCAAATTCCAATTCTGCATCCTTTATATCTGAGTGGCAACGCGTGTCTGATATCCCAACAATATCTGTCTTTGATGTCTTGACCAGCACTTCAAATTCATCAAATTTATTTACTGTACTCCTAGCATTAGTGTGCATGCACAATATACATGCACCTGTTTCTACTCTTAGTTACCCTAACACAGCCCATGTATTTATTTGTTCCACTATGACCCCTAACAGTCCTGGAAACCTCCATTGCCTTGCTTTGCAGGTTGCTGCTCATTCTAATAGAAGCAGTGCAAGAATCACTTTTGCCTCTGCCTGCGGCCACTGTTAGACTTTTAGTCTGTGTATCCCGCTAAACTAGCAGTTTTCCAACCCACCTAACACTGCCTCAATAGCATCAGCAAATATTCTTGCACCCTTTCTATTTAAGTGTACCCCATCCCTGTAGAAGCAGTCTCTCCTGTCAACAAGCACAGACTAGGCTGAAAAAAATTCTACTCCTTGAGCCTTGCATAATCTCTCCAGGGCCGAATTGATCGACAAGGCTCCCATCATATACTCTCTCCTATCATGTCTGGGCAGAATTGCAGACACTTTCAAATTCAACTCTAACTCGCAACTTTTTTTCAACATTGACCTGTACTCGTTGAGTAAATCTGCAGATCTCTTACTCTTAATGTCATTAGTTCCAACGTGTACGATAATATCACCTTTTGTGCCCGTAAAAGATGATATCTGCTCTACAAAGTCATCAACTTTTGCCCCTGGTAGACATGCCCTGGTCCATTATAAAATGAATTAAAAGTGACAAAATCCAGTCTTGTTGGCTGTATAGAAAGAAAGCAATAGGCAAGGGTAGAATGTTGTTGTGAAAATAGCAAATGACCTCAAAACCATAAATTTAATTAAACCTCATGCTTTGGAGTGACATGTTGGACAAACAACTTGTGATCAAAACCCGCTGATTTTGGGGTGACTGAAGTAGACGTTTTATTCTTCCTTGTCATTGTTTAATTCGCTCTCTGAACACCACGAGATAAACACTAATTACACGAAGGGTTCCTCCCACTGCATCGATCGCTTACACAGAACATCATCGAGATATGCGAGGATCATCGGCAATTTAGATGTGTCTCTAGCTAGCATAGTAATAACTCATTCGTAGTCCTTGCAGTTTTTCGTTTCAGATAAACAAAAAAATAGGAAATAAAAAAAACAAATCTTAGGCACTAAAACGACAACCCTGGCCATAGCTAGACTGTTATGTGACAAATTTGTGTATTGTAAAATAAAACATATTGCCCAGCGACAACAGTGTACCCACACACAAAGTGTAAAATAAATTCAACACTAGAATAAAATGTGATGTGTATGTGTATATTTGGCACTGATTTTGCTGAATATTTCACGACTATCTTTTATTTTTGCTAATATTTCTATAAGCGAGGCACAGTCAAAACCATACTCGGATGGCCAGGCGCTGTGCTGATAAGAATGTGTTACATTTAATTTAAAAAAATTCTTTTTTATTAATGAAATTCGTTAATTGTCTTAGAAATGAATCTGTCTTCTAAATTTAACAATCCGCTTTCAAGATCAGGCCCAAATGAAGTTGCATTGGAATAGTTACGCCACTGAACAAAATCATTGTTTTTTCTGGAGATTGTCTTTCAGTTAGCTCTTCGCACACTGAAAACCCTTTGAGAAAATAGAGCAGAAGCGAAATGCCTCCTGTGTTCTTTTTCTTTAATTTCGAATTTTTGGTTAAGGGAGAGCATATCCCCCCCCCTCTTCTCCCCTTGAATACAATCCCTGTCCCTAACCTCTCGTGGCACACCAGTAATCTTTTTGTGGCACACCGGTTGGGAATCTCTGTAATATAGGTTACAGTTAATACTTTGACTCTCTGCCCCCCTCCCCCCCCAAAAAAAAACCCGGACCTGGGTTTGATGTACTCCCTACACACCCCTCTCATAGACCTTGGTGGGATAGATGTTCTACTACATACTGTTACAGCAAACATGATTATTGACACCCAAAGAAGTGTATATGAGCCAGGAATGAGTAGTTTGCATTATTTTTACTTTTTATTTACTAGATAGGCTGTACCTCCATATAGTTTTATAAAAGTGAGGTGTACTGCATTTATGAAAATAAACATATAAAAACAATCAAGATAAAAAAAAAATAACAGAAATTAAAGTAACTGGGTGAAAAACCATTAACTCAAATGATTCTTTCAGTTGAGGGAAAAAAAATTAAATTGCTAGATCAGCAAGAATTTAATGATCCTTGTTGTGATCAGTTCAGAAACTTCAGCTTCTTGCATTTAAAATTTGGAAAATGAATGGCATTTTTTGTCATGTTGGTAATGTGAACTATGGTTAAACTACACTTCACTGCATATGATTAAGAATTTATTAATTTGGTAATTAATGTAAAAATTAAGGATAAATAGTGTTGTGTTAAGATTTCTGTCTTAATCTTTGTCTGAGAGATATACCAATATAAAAGTAGACAGACACCTTATATATACTGATGAGCTGAAACATTATGACCAGTGAGTCGTTATGCAAATTGAAGCAACTGCAGGTGAACTACGGCTCGTGTGCAGGTCAGGACACGGTATAAAAAACACCTGATACTGAGCTCCATTAATCAGTTTGACAATGGCCAGATGACTGGTTCAGAGCATATCTGAAACAGCACGGCTAGTGGGATGCTCATGGTCAGCCGTGGTTAGTACCTACCGAAAGTGGTCTGAGGAGGGGGGAACCCACAAACTGCCTGCACGTGAGAGGACCAACATTATATTATGTAGGTGGTCATAATGTTTTGCCTCATCCTTATATAGATACATGGTTAAGCTGTTGTTAAACCTGTAGTCTTACATCAAAACAGACCATCTGCTACTCAGAGGAAAAAAGAAATGAAATGACATGGCAGTGTTCTAAATTATTGCTATGGCTGGATACCTGGTTGTGCATCCTCATAGGTTGAATTCACATCATTCTCAGGCTGAATGGAAAGCTCAGGGAATTTTGGCATGTAATGGCCAACTGGTTTTGTGAAGTGACATGTCATCCTTGATCTGATCACGGGTCTTCTAAGACAGGAAGGAGCTGACCTAATAATGTTATTGGAAGTATTTTTTGCAGGTAGCACAGTAGTTATAATCACTGTCCTCCCATGCTAAGTGGAAAAGGTCTAGGGTTGGGATCCCATGAAAGGTATGGGGAACTTTCATTGGCCTTTTTTACTCTGTGATCAACATAGTTGGTCTCAAGCGAGGATAGCAAATTAAGGAAACTTTTTTTTTTTTTATCAGCAAAGCAGGTCAGATCTGACTAGGAAACATATACAATTTATGGACATAATACACGTGGGTAGAATTAATTTTTGGGTAATCCTAATGTGAGATTTTTTTTTATGCTGTTTGAGTGAGATAGCTGATATTGTTTCTGACTGTTTTATTTCTGTTCTGATGTTTCATATAGTTGAAATTGTTTTAGCCGGATGATATTCTTACCTTAGGAAACTTCAGTTTTTCAGTTGCCTGCACCTAATTTTGGGGAATTAAGGGATCTTGGGGGTGCATGATTACCCTCCCTACTGTTTTGTTGATATCAGTCGAAGCTGTGTTGTATGCTGTCCTTAAAACTTTTCCTTTTGCACTAGTCTGTTGAATTGATGCTTAGATGCAGTAGCGTAGCTAGGGTCATCGACATCCAGGGGCAGCATGTCTTCCTATTGCCCCTGATTGCTATAGATGATTCCTTCAGTTTGCGCTCCTGAAGCTCAGCGCCCGAGGGAAATTCCCTCTGTGTACCCTCCCTTGCTACATCTCTGCAATCTTTATGAATTTATAAAAATTACTATTTAAATAATACAATGAATATAACAAAACAAAAATATCAAAGAAAAAGAAAATTACAAATATTCGTTTATAGCTACGGAGAATTTTTTTCTATATAAATTACAAAGTATATATAACTACAAAAAAATTAGAAAACCAGATAGTTTTATGTTTATATTTCTAGTATAAAATCATAGAAACAAAATATTGCAAAATATAGTACTTTTAACATTATAACAAACTAAAAATATGCAATGAAGGTGTATTATTTTAATTGAAGGTATATTATTTTAATATCTGTTGAAATATCAACAGATATTTGAAAAATTTTGTTTGTCCTCTAGTGGTTAGCACTTGGAGACAAACCAAAAAGCTCAGAGGTGTGACATCACAAAACTGACCATACTTTATAGAAGTTTGTAATTGGAGTTTCTCTGTTATTTTCGAAATTTGTAAAACACTGTTACTCCCTGATATTTTTTTCCTTGATTATAAATCCCGAATTTATAATTTTTTTCACTCTCATAAAATCACAAAAATTTCTGGAATCATAAGTAGCATGTACAGAGATAATGCAGTATTTCTTTTAACAAAATTTTTATTTTAAACAAAAAACACAAGTTAACCAGAAGCTATTATCCGTGTCGGGAATACACCTTAATTTTTTGACTGGCTATAGAAAGCAGTTGACTAGCATGACTGCTCAGTATGTTGAATTAGGTGGCTGCATATGTTTTATGTTCCGCTTACATTGTGGAATGGTAATCCCTTTAACCCTTAATTTACGCTTTCTAATTGCCTAAAGGCCAGAAGTGGAAACAAAGCATATAAAGGTAAGTCTCTCGTAATCCATTCATTATATGGAAATTTTCTTCATTTTACAGAAACTTTTAAATGTAATTACCAAAAGGAATTCAAAGAAGTTCGTTAAACACAGGTCCAACTTTAATTAAATAAAAAAATGAAGCAATTTTAAAATATGTAACAGGTTGAATGTGCCCTTAAAATACTGCACCCGGGGCTGGCACTCCACTCGCCCCACCCTAATTCCAGCTCTACTTAGATGTCTAAGGATGAGCTTGTAGTTTTCTGAAGTACAATGCTGTACTGTATTTCATTTTAATTTTAACTGGATAAACTTTAACTTTATAATTTCAAATATAAACAAGACAGCTAATTTAGAATTTTGATAAGTAAGATAAAATTTGGTTGAATTTTGATAAGTTTTGAGCTGTATTCTAGCTATTGGGGGGGGGGGGGGGGAAGAGAGAAGGAGACTGGAGTAACTACTCTGTTTATGCATCAAAATTCAGCAGTTTCCACTGGGGGGGGGGGACCTTGCAGTAAAACCATGTAGTTTTCTAAAATAGTTTTTATTTTATTTTTTTATTCTCCATGCTTATAACTTGTTTGTTGAGATTACTGCCAGTGCCCCAAAAGTGAGCAACTAAATTGTAAAACTCTGCAATAAAGCAGTTATTCAATTAAATTTTACAATACTTAACAATACGTAAGGGTTTACCTGAATATTTATTTATATGATGACTTCTGCACTATATTCTCCAAGTAAGACCGACTTAAAAATGCATAATAATTTAATGCGTTCATCACTCTTAGTACATGAACGATCCGACACTCCGGGATCACAGTCGAAGGCCCCGACATAACTTGTCCCATCAAATCCTCCACGAAACCTCGAGTGACTGAAGACATTATGCCAAAATATATCATGGTTTAAAAATAAAAATAATCGACAATGTTCACAGGGTGGAAAACTAATATGTTTTCCAACCTGTGAACAAGACAGGTCGAAAAGCTTGGTCCACTTAAGGGAGGAAATTGTCATAAATTATTTTTCATCGTCGCATCTCATATTTAGCTTTTATTTCACTATATAATTTTATCGGCAATTATTTTTAAACCACGATATAGTTGACATAATGTCTTCAGTCACTCAAGGTTTCGTGGAGGATTTGATGGGACTGGGGTTGGGTTTGGGCCTTCAGCTGTGATCCCGGCGTGTCAGATTGTTCTTGTGCTGAGTGGTGAACACTTTAAATTATTTTAAAGGTTATTATAAGCTAAGGTTATTATAAAAGCTAAGCCGTCCTTTTCATTTTTGTCTCTTCCAAGAATTGGATTTTTTCGACTACCTGAGTAATTAAGAATGTTTGAATAGTTATCAAAATTTGTACAGTATATTTGTACAGTTTAAGACAGCTTTACTTGGAGAGTATGGTGCAGAAGTCATCTTATCAAGAAATATTGAGATAAACTCTTACGTATTTTTAAGTATTGACAAAACAGGATATATTGAGCCATAATAGCTCTTAGTTTCATATTAATTTTACACTAAAAAGTAATCTGTTTAATATCATAAACTAGATTCCTTGTGAAACTCTTTAAATGATATGATGTCCTTTGGTGATGCAAGACTCGAGGACAGTATTGGGCAATCATATATTTCAAAACATTTTTTGTAATGTATGATAAATTAGTTATCACAGATTAATATAATTGTAGGATGCGTGCAGCGAAGTGTAGTTTATCCATAATTTAGTTGTTTCTTGATTTATCTAAAATTATGGCAATTTTTAAATTACAGTCTGACTTGGTTATAACGAACATCAAGGGACCAACAAAATTTCATCATTATAATCATTACTCACTATACCTGTGATGAGTTAAATCTACCTTTTTTTTTTTTTTTTCTTTTCAATTTTAATAACTTGATAAAAAGATAGATTAAAAAACAAAAGAAATATTAGAGAGAGAAAAATAATCTACATATTATTTGTATTTAATATGCTTGTATTTGGTTTTTAGATTGATCCAGCCAACTGTTGTTACATACAAAATCATTGTGTCCAAATTGTTTAGCAGATTTTTCTGCTTGAGCCTTCAAGATCAGACTGTTTATTGAAAATCCAGCATTTCTTTAGGCAGTGAACCATTGAAGCAATGCTTCATCGGCGTTTGTAAGCTCGCACTTTCTAATTTTTTTTTCTTTTTTTTCTTTTCAGTTATGTTCTTTTCCAGTGCCGATATGTAAACATGTTTATTCTTCCACGATGTCATTACCGTTGAAGAGGGCAAAGAAACTTTTCACAGATTTCAACACTTTTTGCGCCATATTCTAACTCATGAATAATTTCGCAAATCGGGAGACACTTTCTTTTGCTAGTAGACATGTTTCCAAAGGAAAGGTTCATTTTTAACTGATTTTATTTAAAATGACAGTAAAGTGATCTGCATACAAAATTCTTAGAAGTCCCAAAATAAATTTATGATTCTGTGAATACAAAACAATCTGTAAATAGGGTAATGCTACAAGTGGAATGCCAATGCACTATTGTATAGTCCCCGTCCTCGAAAGGACAGTCTTAAACTTTCCAGTAATTTGATGAGGGTGGTTATAAAAGCTAAGCCGTCCTTTTCATTTTTGTCTCTTCCAAGAATTGGATTTTTTCGACTACCTGAGCAATTAAGAATGTTTGAATAGTTATCAAAATTTGTACAGTATATCCATGTAGTATGCTCGTTATAACACTGAGTGATTGTATGGGAATATGCGTAAATTAAAATCATTGACATTTTGCTCGTTACAGCCGTGATCTTGTTATTTCCATGCTCGTTATAACCAAGTGCGACCATAATTAAAATGCATAATTTTCATCCGTTATATTTCTTATTGAATTATCTTATTAGGTATTAATGCTAGATATGAATTACCTTATATTAGTTCAATAAGTGATTTAACAGCGGAATTAATAAGTCACATTTGGTGTTATTATATTCTTTTTTTTTAGGTTGGAGATTCCAGAAGACAGGGTAAAAGCAGTATACCTTGCAGCAAACAGATTACGTATGTTTTCTGCTGCCAGACAGTGTGGGAGTTATCTTACTGACAATCTCAGTCCCAATAACTGTATTGGTAGGTTTTTATTATATCTTAGTTTTCATCATATTGGGAAACTTAAATCATCTGAAATTATTATGTTATTTTTCCATGAGACTGCAATATAAGCTCCAATACAGGAATAAATACAGGTCTGTGAGTTATGTTTATGGAAGCATGTGTTTACAGGGAGTGCATATTTGGGGAGGTGGAAATGTGGAGACAATATATTAATATATCATCTTCACATTTTCTTGAGATTTCCTAACCACAGTACAGTTTGAAAAAGCCTGTATAAAGTTCCTCCAATCATTAACATTAATTCAGACAGACTTTTCCAAATAAGCTACAGCATCAAAGCTACTATACTGCCATTTAGGTGATGGTATCTAACCAAACGACTTTATAAATAAAAATAAAATGCTGCCTCATACAGGATTGTCGTTGTTCTTCCTATAAGATCTGCACATATACTATTAATAAATAATTTAACGAATTTCTCAGCACATAGTTATGTATTGTTGTTTAGTAGAAGCTATCACATTTTACCTGTGGTGACATAATTGAAGTACATAATGCCTTTAAAAGGATAAGTGAACTAAATATCAATGTCATCTCTACTTTTTCTGTGCATGTGTGTGTGTGCAGACACACACATGCACAGACACACACATACACACACACATATGAGGGAACATAAATTTAAAAAAAAAAAAAAGGTTGGTTGTAGGATAGATACTGAAATTTACATTCATCCAGAGAGTAATTGATTATTTGAATAAATGGCTTGGACAAATGAAGTGATTAAATTTTTTATTTTATGAATCTGTACAAGCTTGGCTTTCTTGCATTATTCAGCACACTTTCTTCATTGCCATCTTGTTCAGGTGCAGATGTGGGAAACTGCAGGTGGTGCCTTACCCAAACACTATGCCATTTTGTTCACAGCAAAGATTCTCTTTTGCATAAGGATAATGTGCATTTTTACAACTACAGTCAGTTCATGGTTGACCACATAAAATTGGAAAATACTCTATGTTGGTGTGTTTTTACGAGACTTCCAATATTTATTCAGATGTCACATTCCTTTAGTGACATCAAGGTTTTTTTTTTTTTTCAAAAGTTTTTGATACTATGATTTTCAGAGTTAACTCCACTTTAACAGATTTGGAGTATTAATGAATCAGACTGTTCATTGATGCTTCCTCATCAACTGATATTTAAAATATTTTCAGGATAAAGCAGAAATCTTAGGGCGACAGGATTTTTCTTACCATCACCTCTATCGATCTGTATAGCTTGTTAAACATCATTAGAGGAGTCATCTGAAGCATCCAGCAAAGGGTATTTGTGACATCTGAATAAGCTTCAGTCAAATTTTCAAGGCAAAATTTAAAGCTGAAATGTGCAGTAAAATACAATATTACAACGTTTAATGTTTTTATTTTGTAATATAGCACTTTTCTTATTCTAACAACTTTGACAATTGTGTGTGTCTCTTTAAAGTGTAATGAACAGTCAGTTTTGGCAGATGGGCCTTATCCCCATATAGTACTTTAAGAAAGGATTAGTGTATTCAAGCTTATACTGATTGTTTAATTCAATGGCAGTAGTGCTCTATTTTGTTGCAAACATGGTGGGGCACCTGACAGGTGCACAACTTTTTTGATGTTTTGAAAATGTTTTTTTTTTTTTTTTTTTTTTTTGAAATTCTGCTTGGATGATACCAATATTTTATCATTCTTATTGCATATAACTTTATATTTTTTAATATAAAAAATTAAATATTTAAAAATATTTTTATACCTTTTATTTTAAAAAACAAAAAATTAATTCTGCTAAAAATGAAATAAAGCTTTAAACATTGAATGTGGATCTATTAGTCTCTTTCATTTTCCTGTTTAAAAGACTTAAGAGTGTGAAATTTCAAATGTGCACTTATTTTTGCCTATTATATGCAAACATTTAAAAAATATGTTAAAATGCATGTACACACACACACACGTCCAGTCACAATATTATGACCCCCCCCCCAGTGCCAACATCACACATACCTAGTGAATCATACAGCACACGTTTCACGTTCATATACTGCAAGCATATAAGGCTTGATGTTCGGCATCTGTGAACATGTAACCACCTCTGTCATGGGCAAAGAATGCGATCTATCAGACCTAGAAAAAGGCATGATCATCAGCTATCGGGCCAGGGGTGCTAGCATTTCTGAAACAGTGGACTTTGTGAAATGCTTATGTTCTGCAGCGGTGAATGTGTATCACGACTGGAAGAATGGGACAGTTTTAATGACCCAACATACCAATTGTGGAGCCCCATGTGCCATTGATCCCAGAGGTGAACGTCGGCTGAAACGGTTGGTCAGAACTGATTGGCACGCTACTGTTGCTCAACTGGCCATCCAAATGAACTGTGGGGCCACCAGAAAGGTCTCCAACATGACAGTGCAGCGAACCCTGTTGCACATTGGGCTCCGGAGCAGATGCTTGGTGACAGCACCCATGCTGATGGCGGTTCATCACAAACAATGCAGTGTTTGCACAGCAATACCGACACTGGACCCCAGCTGAGTGGCAACAGGTGGCCTTCTCCGACAAGTCACGGTTTCTGCTCCACAGAGTGGATGGAAGGGGCCGTATTAGTTGTGAAACTTCCAAGAACAGACACCCAAACAGGATTGTTGGCAGAAGGCAGGCAGGCTGGTGGGTGCGGTGTTATGGTCTGAAGGGAATGTTTTTATGGCATTGCTTGGGTCCACTGATACCTCTGGAAGGCACCCTGAATGCAAATGGTTACCTATTGATCGTTGCCGATCAGGTACACCCGTACATGTTGACAGTGTTCCCTGGGGGGCGATGGTATCTATCATCAAGACAGTGCGCCATGCCATGTCGTCAGAATTGTCCGTGAGTGGTTTGAGGAGCATGATGAAGACTTCAAGCTTACTCCCTTGGCCACCAAATTCTCGGATCTTAACACGATTGAAAATCTATAGGACCACCTTGATTGACACATCAGATGGATGGATCCTCTACCAAGGAATCTAGAGGAACTCCGAGGTGCACTGTAGTCTGCATGGTCACAGATACTCGTAGCAACTTTCTGCGGACTTATTGAGTCCCTCCCACGGCGGCTGGCTGCGGTGCATGCTGCGAAAAGTGCATATTTTGGATACTAGATAGGTGGTCATAATAATGTGAATGCACCCTGTATATATATATATATATTTTTTTTTTTTTTGTATAGTTTCAGTACAGTTAGTACAATAGGTAAGATATATTTCATATAGGATAAGCTGATAGTTACTTAACCTTATAATAGCCATAACTGGTCCACGAGGCCAAACCTAGTGAAGGATGATCATTAGTCAAAGTAAAAGTAAAAATTAAACAATTAATAAACATAATAATAATATATATATCAAGTCAATTATAGGTAATAGGACACATTGAAAGGGACTTTATCGAGGGCTAACCCCTTCAATATGTCCCCCTACAATTAACCCGGCTATCAGTTTCTGATATCATCTGCCTGTTTAACACGGTCAAAAGGTAATTTATGTGATAAATGGATAAGTATAATTATAGTTAGAAAATAATTTTGTTAACAGGCTGGATGACTGGCCTGTTAACAACAAAATTATTTTCTAACTTTAATGTGCTTAACTGATAATGTGCGTTCATTTAATTTCTTCCTCTTCATTGCTGCTAAGCACAATCTCTTTTACAGCATCTAGATTTCATGTACCTTCTGCTCTCTATAAAGGTCACAAACTTCACGCTTTGAAGTCACAATTTTTTATGGTCTCAAACAAGCACAAGTTCAATAGCACAGTCCCAACCCAGGGATCTCCCAACAAAATAGTGGACCCCCCCCTTTAAAGATATAAAGAACAAATTTAGTTTTATTACCTTACCAATTAAGAAAGTTAAATGATGCCTGAAAATTGGAAGAATATTTTCCAGTTAGCAAAATAAAAATAAATTTATGCTTACGTACATAGCTTAATTAATACATACTGTAATATATGTACATACTAAATAATTGATATTTCTGTTCACTGACTTTTTTCTTTCTTTTTTTTTTTTTTTTTTTTTGTTGTAAAATTTAAAACAGTAAAAATGATAAGCAATTAATAACAAAGAACACGGCAAGCACAAGTTGCAACAAACACGATACGCACAAGTAAAATACAGAGTTTCTGAAAATTTATTTTTGTTTTTTATATGATTGAATATTTCTTGGAAGGGAACACACATTTCACCATAATAATGTGAAAACCCACAGAATTCCAGCTATCAGTACAATCGCAAATACAATAAGATCGAGTTTACTACCTGAATAAAATTGATTACGCTAACAGAAAAGTCCAATAAACTGGAAACTGCAAATTGTTTTATGGTGGTCTCCAGAAATGTGCTTTGGAAAAATATCACAAAGGCGATAATGACTAGTGAGTCAACAGCAGGGATTCGCAAAAAGGAATGGAAACATTGAAAATTGCATCTAACATAATAGCAGGGTTTTCCCCAGCACAAAAGCTCAAAAATACCATGTTAGAGCGAAACCATGTTATATAAGTACCGTGTTATACAGGAGTTGCCTGTAAAGCCAAAAAGCACAATGAAAAAAATTTAGCACATTCTTTTACAGTATGGACAAGGTAGTCCCAATGTAGTGTCAATGAAATGAAAATTGTTAAGGTAAAAATAAGGATAGGGTTAAAAAATATATAATTAAGTGTTTTCAAAGTGGGAAAAAGGTTTTGAAATGTATGTAGATTCTTCAGTAAATATGGAAAAATATTTTATTAGTGTTGGAATTATGTGTAGATTAGAAGAATTAAAATAAATAATTCTTAATTATAATTAAGAAGTATAATTCTTAAATAATAAGAGCGTAGAGATACATAAGAGCAGTGTTAGAAAAGAGAGAGTATATTTATAATGTAGAAATGTGGTTGGAAACTTTTTTTTTTTCCTATACTTTTCTCCTTTCTACTTTCTAATTCTACCTTTCTACCCATTCGTAGAGCTATTAGTGCAACACAAGGGAGATATGAACATTCCAACTATCCTCATTCTATCGCTATTTTCGTCTTTATTTAACTACGCCTTTATCCCTTCCCTATAGTTTTAATTACCAACATGTTCCGATGTTACCAACAGTAAATTCTAAGTGGAAAGCATTCAAGGAATTAATCGTGGATGGTACTAAAAGTTTCATACCTATTAAGAAATATTGTTCAAGGTTTAGACCTAAATGGTTGTCAAATGAACTAATGAGACTCGTAACAGAGAAGAAAAATGCATATGATGCATATAAATTATCAAGCGACTCAGAAGCCTATGGCAGATATAAGTTAATCTGTAATCAGGTCACAAAGGAGGTTCGACAGGCAAAGGCAGATTACGAGAAATCCTTGGCAAAAGATGCTAAGAAAAACAGCAAGGATTTCTTATTTATATAAACTCTAAAAGGAAGGGGATGAATCTGATTGGTCCACTTGACATCGATGGTTCGACTGTTGATGATCCTGCTCAGATAGCAAACAAACTGAAATGAGTATTTTGCCTCTACATTCACACGTGAGGAATTATTAAGGTTTGAAAATGGCAGAAGGTTATCAAATTATAGCAGGATACTTAATGATTTTGTAATAACTGAGAGCAAAGTGGAAGAGAAACTGTTGAAGTTAAACGTAAGAAAAGCACCTGGGGTGGATGGGATCTATCCAGTTATATTAAAGGAGGCGGCAAAGCAACTAAGCAAACCCTTAGCCATAATTATGAGAGCATCCTTGGACTCAGGGGAGGTCCCCATGGACTGGAGATGAGCAAATGTATCCTCAATTCACAAAGGGGATTGAAGGGTGACACGAGTAATTACGGACCAGTTAGTTTAACTTCTGTTCTGGGTAAAATAATGGAGTCACTGGTTAAAGATGCATTGCAGGATTATCTAGACAAGACTGCAGCAATAATTCAGACACAGCATGGGTTTGTTAAGGGAAAGTCTTGTTTGACAAATTTGATAGGATATTATGATGTGGTTACAGAGGAACTGGATGCAAAACATAATTTTGATATCATATATTTTGATTTCAGGAAAGCTTTTGACACTGTTGCGCATGGAAGACTATTGTACAAATTGGAGCAGAATGGTATTAAGGGTAAGTTGCTACAATGGATAAAATGATGGTTAAGTGGGAGAAGACAGAGGGTGGTAATCAATGGGTGCTGCTCTTCTTGGACTAATGTTATTAGTGGAGTCCCACAGGGTTCGGTGTTGGGTCCACTGTTGTTTTGTATATTTATCAATGATATTGATGAAGGTATATCAGGCTTAGTGTCGAAGTTTGCAGATGATAAAAAGGTTGGCAGGGTTGTTAATGACAGTAATGGCAGTGTGCTACTGCAACAGGATCTAGATAATTTGGGCAGATGGGCTAAGAAGTGGCAACTGAAGTTTAACCTTCACAAATGCAAAGTGCTGCATATGGGTAGAAGTAACTCCAGAGAAACGTACCAACTATGTGGTACTACACTTAAGGTGGTAGAAAATGAAAAAGACCTGGGAGTAATTGTGCAGGCAGATATGAAGTTTTCTGAGCAATGCAAACAGGCTGTCAGGGCAGGTCATGGGGTTTTGTCAATGATATATAGGAATTTTGCTGGCAGGGAGAAGGAGGTGATTATCCCTCTGTGTAAGGCAATGGGCAGGCCACGCCTTGAGTACTGCGTACAGGTCTGGAGGCCCCATTTTAGGAAGGATGTAGATTTACTTGAGTGTGTACAGAGAAGGGCAACAAGATTAGTGAGGGGAATGAAGGGATCCTCTTATCAAGAGAGGCTTAAGTTCTGCAAATTGCAGTGGCTGGAGACTAGGCACCTGCGCAGTGATCTGATTGAGTTATATAAGGCCTTGAATGGGTTGAGCACGCTGAATTCTGATGGGATCCTTCCACTTGTTCAGATTACGAACCTAAGGGGGCATAAATTCAAATTAAGAAAGGACCAATGTAGAATAGATGTGCGGAAATTTGCCTTTAGCCAGCGGGTGGGTAATTGCTGGAACAAACTTCCATCTGTCATTGTGGAAGTTGATAGGTTGAATCAATTTAAGGAGGAACTGGACAGGCATTTGGAGGGAATGGTGTGATTTTTTTTTTTTTTTTTTTTTTGGCTGATGCTGCATAAGCTCATACATTTGCTTTCTTGCATCACATGCCACTACTACTACTACTATCTTCAATTTAATACCTCTCCCTATACCATGTGCTTGTTACTATTTATTTTAATTCTTCTAATAGTCCAACACTGAATTATTTTAATTCTTCTAATCTCCACATAATTCCAACACTAAAATATTTTTCCATATTTACTCAAAAATCGACATATATTTCAAAACTTTTTTCCCACTCTTAAAACACTTACTTAATTATATATTTTTTAACCCTATCCTCATTTTTACCTTAATAATTTTCATTTCATTGACTCTGTTGGGACTACCTTGTCCATACTGTAAAATGACAGCTTTACCACCTTTATTTTGTTTAATCGATTGGTATTAATAATTTTACTTTACAGTTCCTTCACCTCCAAATTGGCTTCTTTTTTCTACTATCCTTACCCTTCTAGTCCTTGGCACTTTGTGTAATTTTCATCTCCATCTATGCAAACTTTATCAGTCTTATCTATTCTTACGTATTATTCACTGTGCTGCCACTTTATTAGGTACACCCCTGCTGTGTACATAAATGGTCTGTACCACAACGTTGCAAGTCATGTGATCACAGTTGTGGATATAAATGCAGCAGAACAACCTTTCTAGTATCAGTTAAACATACAAACCTTAGCAAGAATGGGGAAAAGGAGTGATCTAACGGACATTGAACATGGCATGGTAGTAGGTGCAAGATGTGCTGGACAGAGCATCACAGAAACGTCAGTTCTCCTGAACTTTTCACACACACCACAGTTTCAAGGGTGTATCGATAATGGTGCAACGAACAGAAAACATCCTCTCAGCGGCACACCTGTGAAGAAAATTGCATGTTGATGAGAAAGGTCAGAGGAGGATGGTTAGAGTTGTGCAAGCAAACAGATCGGCCACATCGTCGCACATGTCAGAATACAACCTTGGCATGCAGAACAAAATATTGCAATGGACTACTAGTCGCACTTTGTTGCAAATGGGCTGCAACGGCCACATCGTGTACCTTTGTTATCAATGAAGAACAAGAGAGCACATCTCCTGTGGGCACAGCTACACCAGCATTGGACTATTGAGGATTGGAAAACAGTTGCTTGGTCTGTTGAGTCAAAGTTCCTGGTGCATCATGTTGATGGAAGGCTCAGAATTTGGCAAAAACAACATGAATTCATGGACCCATCATGACTACTGTGCAAGATGGTGGGGCAGTGTTATGGTGTAGGGAATGTTTTCTTGGCACACGTTGGGTCCATTGATACCCATAGATTCACATCTGAATGTCACATTGTACCTAAACATGATTGCTGACCAAGTGCATCCGTTCATGTTGACAGTTTATCATCAGTCAGATGGTTACTTCCAGCAGGATAATGTGCTGGTGCACAAAGCCCGAATCACTATGGAATGGTTCTAGGAACATGACAATGACTTCTTTGCTGCAGTGGCCCGCTCAGTCCACAGATCTCAAATCCTATTGAACATCTTTGGGATGAGCTGGAAAGGGCTGTTCGCTACACCTCCGTTGAATCTCAAGGAACTGTGTGATACACTCATTTCTGCATGGTACTCCATTCCTGCACAATGTTTTCAGCATCTTCAATCCATGCCTAGACGAATTCAGGCTGTTTTGAAGGCCAAAGGAGGCTCAACACGCTATTAGGTAGGTATACCTAATAAAGTGGCAGTACAGTGGTGTGTGTGTGTGTGTGTGTGTGTGTGTGTGTGTGTGTGTGTGTGTGTGTGTGTGTGTGTGTGTGTGTGTGTGTGTGTGTGTGTGTGTGTGTGTGTGTGTGTGTGTGTTGAGAATATGCCATTTCCAGAATAACATCTCATCGTGGACAGCGCTGTGGGCGGAGAAGGTGGTGGATGAACGTGGCCGTCGACATCTCTCTCGCATTGTTTCAGCTAACTGGAGAGTGACAGTGGTACAAATCACTGCCGACTTCAACAAGGGAGGTGCCAGAAACGTCTCCACCAAGACCATCAGGATCATTAACTGCAATAGATTATAGGAGCCACCAACTCACCAAAGTCCAATTGCTAATACCACAACACAGGACTCTATGCCTCATCCGAGCAAAAGAACATCGGCACTGGACCTTGGATGATTGGAGAAGTGTCTCCTGGTCCGATGAATCCCATTAAAAGTTATTTCGAGCGGACGAGAGGGCGCATATCTTGCTGAAACCGCACGAAGCTATGCACTCGTCATGTCAACAAGGAACTGTTCAGGCAGGTGGATGGTCGATAATGGTCTGGGGCGTGTTCAACTGGCCCACGTTGGAACCTCCTGGAAGTCTAGATGCATCTCTGAACGGTCCAGGTTATGTGTCCATCCTTGCAGACTATCTGCATCCCTTCATGGTCATCGTGCACCCACAGGGCAATGGACTCTTCCAGGGGGACAATGCGCCTCCCCCACAGAGCCATGGTGTCTAGAACATGGTTCGAAGAGCATTGCACAGATTTTACCACCATGTAATGGCCTCCCCGTTTATCTGACACGAACCCTGCGGAGCATGTTTCGCATGCTGTGGAAAGGTCCGTTCGAGCTTTGGAGATATATACATATAAAATTAAATATTGTGTGGTTTGTAAAATAGATAAATAGTCTGGGAAAATGGAAATGAAAAATACACAAAGTGCCTGAACTAAGAGAAGTTTAAGGGGATAGTTGAAAATGGAAGTGAAGTAGTGGTTAAACAGGTGAAAGAATTTGAAAAATCTAGTACAAAAATGAACTGGGACTGAGGAAGCAAAAAATAATAATAATAAGTAAACAAATAAATAAATACATAACACTATATTCAGATATAGGAGGGCAATTTTAGCAAGAGGTTGAATCAGGGGATGGCAACTATGCAAAATCTGAATATAGTAGATGAAAAAATGATAAATAGTCAAGAAATTCATCAGGGGACTACTCCTGACCATGTACCAGGCACTGCGTTTCCAAACTTGTCTATAGTATTAGAAAAGGAAGGAAGCAAATATGCGGCCTTTATCAAAATATTAATAGACAAGATAGCCCCTACGCAGTGTAAAAATAAAGTTAATCATGTAAATTAAAATAAATACAAATTTACAAAAGTGTAAAGTGAAATATAATGCAAATGTGATGTGTGGAAGGGATGAAAGGTTTTTTAAAGTTCGATAAAGGTTGCATATTTGCAGCCCCCTTTGGAAATGCAGTGGTTGGTGTAGCATAAGCCTCAGGCTTCCTTGCACCATATGGCTAATAATAGTAAAAAGTTTTTATGCTTTTATTTTTATCATGGTATGTGTGGCATGCTTTCCTCTTGCTTGTTTTTGTCACTATTAGGCACATTCTTCAGTTTCTCCCTAAAAAAAAAAAAAAAAAACCCTTCATTCTGAGAAGTTGAAAATGAAATCCTTGCTGATTGCACTTTCTTTTTTTTCTTTTTAAATTTTTTTTTTTGTTTATGCAAAAGATTGTAGCCATTAATCAAGATTTTTACAAGGGTATTCTCCAGTGCTTACTCATGGATATTTTTGTTGACACCACCTTGAGATGTGAGGATCTGGAATTTAGTGCCCCTTATGTGATAATATGAGGCCACATGCAGCATTGTTTTTGCTTTATTTGTCACAACTCGACTTCTTTCATTCCCATGGCTTTACTAAAAAAGTAGCTTTGCACTTGCAAAGCCGCTTAAACCTTTCACAGTTCTTTTATGAATAATATTCTTAAAAATGACTTTTAAAGTTGCATGAATAATCTCCAGTTATAATAGAAACATTGTATGGATGGTGAGGGAAGAGGAAAGCTACATTAGTTTGTAATTGTTATTGCTGATCAATTCTTGAACATGTGGGACAAAGGTATATGAAAGTCAGTCTAGTTTTACATTTTAGACAAAATATACTGGATGAATAGAATCAATGAATTGTAGGTGGGGAAATACAATAATTCTCTCTCTCTCTCTCTCTCTCTCTCTGTCTCTCTCTCTCTCTCTCTCTCTCTGTCTGTGGAGATTTATCTGAAACAAAAAAGGTTGTTGAAACCTTATAATATTGTAGTACCACGGGGAACCTAGCTAGAAGAAATATATAAACATTAGTTGTACCTGGCATAGCATCATATCTTAAAGGTTATTAATTAAATATCAACACATTTTATTCATAAATTTCATTATAAACACAATTAAAAATTTCTTTCTTCTCAGATACAACACTTAATTAGTCCATTGATCTAACTCTTGAGAGGCCAACTATAGTTGCCAGTGATTGAATACAGGTTTCGGAAAGTATAAGCATATTCTTTCAAAAGTCTGTCCCTGTGACTTGTTGATGGTCATTGAAAATGCTAAATGTATAGGAAACTGTCTTCTTTTGAATTTGAAAGGCATTTTTGTATCAGATGGAATAAGTGGTATTTCCTTTTCGCGGTATGAGAACAGCATCTAAGTTCAATCCATCTATTATGCGAGCCTCTACGATGTGTCTTTGTAGACATGTAATTATCAATCTTGTTCCGTTGCAGAGTCCCCTTGATGGCATAAGATTCCATAATAGCATGATTGCAGCACCTCCTTTCAGTTTTAGCTTGTGAGGAGGCATTCTGTTGGATTTCAGATTTTTAAGCTGTTGAAAAATTCTTCAGGGTATGCCAAATATTCACTTGTTTCATTGCTTGCTACTAGTATCCACACTTTGTAAATAGTCACTTCTCCGGGAATATGATCTAACACTTTGTTAGACCGTATTGCTCTGCCTTTGAGTTGCTGTGCTGTAACAGTGTTGAAGTTAATGTCACCGTGGAGTTGTTCTACAGGGTATTGTGTGTTTGAAAAACAGGCTGTAGGCAAACTTATAGTTGCACCACTTCTTCCATCGGCACATTGCTTCAGGTGCACTAACGTACCATCTAAGAAAGTTTGAATTTCATCAAAGACCAAACTACCATCAGTACTTTCCCTCTGTAATCGCACGGATGCCACATCATGACCTTTATAAACTTCTTTATAGAGGTACTTTACACTCTTTATGGAGGCATACACTTTCACATTAATGTGGGCATTGAATTTCTTCGACAATCATGGATTATAAAGCAATCCATCTATTGTCCAAGTCATACTTTCCTACTTTAACAGTAGGTCCTTCTCTTCTTTTATATATTGGGTAGCTGTTACCATTCTCTTCTGTTGTATCTATGAACTCTTTTGGAAATCCCTTACTGCATACACCTTCTTTCATGCACGGAGATTATGCATTGAGTGCACTGCAGAGACCATGTGGCATGCAGTTTGTGACGATTTAAAACAACCTTGGATTTGTTTTTAAGCATGGTAGCTCTGCACTTACAGCTCTGTCAATGTCATCCTTTGTGTATATTTTAGAATTTGTAGACAGAGTGAGAAGTATGTGCACATGTGGTAGTCCACATTTCTGGAACTCTATCATGTAGATGAAGGCTATCACAGTACCAAAATGATTCCGCTAGAGAATGTCGTCAAGCAGTTCTGCAAGTTTTATTTTGAACACTTGCACATTTATGGCTCGTCTGTGATCAGGTTGTTGCTTTCCTTCCATTGCATTCACAATCTCAGGCCAAGCAGTATTGCAAGTAAATGTAACGAATAGATCATGTCTCCCAAACTTTTGTACAATTGCCACAGCATCTTGAGAGTTTTGTTGCATGTACCTTGGGCTGCCTTGGAAAGTCAAAGGCAGAATTATTATCTTCCCTGCTCTCAAGTTTTGGTTCTGAGCTCTTGCTTCTACGGCATCCAATAGTCCATGGTACATTTCCACTCGTAGATCTTTCTGATTATGGTGTAAATAGTTTAATCTAGATCCTTCAGTCTTCACATAGGCGTCTACAATGTATTACTTAAATAATTTCCCACTGCAATGAATTAGGCTAAAACCAGGTCTCAACTCAAGTCTATAAGCAAAGAATTGTAACTGTGTTACTATAATGCATTTTGCAGTTCTTCTCTCTTCTGTGTGTTGCAGTTCTTCATGCCAACCATCCTCTCCGCACAGGAACAGCAATGGGTACACCATGGGGTCTCCATTCTTGTTTATTGGTGATATAATTCTACAGCAGTCACCTGTTAGATATATGCATATGTCTCTATTTGCAGGTGGTTCCCCATCTTCTAAATACCAATATATACCAGTACCAATACTATTTAGGCTAATACCAATACTATTTGTGTGTTTAGTTTAATATGTATTTCAGATTTTTTTTTTTTAGCAGCATAGTGTGCAGGTAAATTGAGAAATAGAAAGTAGTGAGAAAATAAGCACTTCAACTTGTGTAGAGTGTAATCTGCCGTTAATTTCTTAAATGATTACAAATTATTCTTAAACATTTTGTGGTATTCTATATAACTTTAGTGAATGCCTGACATCACTATCCAAGCAATCACTTGGCATAAATAAAGCAGGCTTCAAACTCACCAGGACAAAGGAATAATTATATGTCTTAATGTGTGGATGATGATGTAATAAGAACAGCATTTCAGTAATACTTTAAGAAATTAAAGACAGATCAAGGTTGAAGTTTTTTTTTTTTTTTCTTCACTAATTTCTATATTTTAATATTTTTTGTGGTCTGTGGCTTCCATCTCAAATATAAAAGTGGTCCATATATGAAAAACATTGGGAAACATTGAGCCAGAGGATAGTTGACATTACATGTGTATTTTGAAGGATTGTTGGTAAGGAAAAGCTCACCCATTGTTAGCCATACAGTTAAATTGTGTGTATATGTAAATAAATAATTTATTCGTTAATGATAGCAAATGTTTGACTTACAACCTAGTTTGTAAAATTGAAAAATGGAAATTTTTCAATTTTAAATTTATTTTCCATTAATTAATTTGGAATTATGAACATTTTCCATCATAGAAAAAGTTTAACTTCACTGCTAAAAAAGTTGGACTTTTTAAAAAGACTGGAGAAAATTAATTCCAAGAAAGAAAGAAAAAATCGTATTTGTTGCTCTGAGAATTTTGTAATCTTATTTCAGTAAAAAGACCACTTTGAGCCAAGGGTTAAATGAAATCATTGGGGTTAAGGAAATCAATAGTTGAGATTTATTAGAAAAAGTAAAGTTTAGAAGTTACAGATTGTAACTGACTTGATTAAATAAATTTTATATTAGTTGCAAAATGAATTAGAATTTTTCATTTATAGTAGAAATTTGAATTTCTGGTTCTTATGACTCTCATTAGGCATTTATGAGAAGCTTGAAGAGTAACAAATAAATGAAATTATGAATGTTATACAGTCAGGAAATTTGACTTAGTGAGTGACTTGCAGGATAGTAGCCAACTTATGTTTTGGAACATAATTAAATTTTGACGTGTGAGCAAAACATTTAGAGACTGAACTAATATTTGGGAAATGAAGCTTACTGGCCATTCAGATGAATACACTGATTTTAATGCTTCTGCAAGTCATTGAAGCATTCTTCGTAAGCCTTTTTTTTTTTGGAATTGACAATAGTTCCTGTGTTGCATTCAGAATAATTTCCTCAATTGTTACAAATCTCACTGTTCGATGGGACTTGGGGGGGGGGGACACACAAGGATCTAAATCCAGTGAATTGGCTGGTGGACGTGTGTTGTATCTTATGTAGGGTAGCTCCCAAACATTAATTCCACTCTTCTGTGATATTCCGTGATGAATACAGAAGTCTGTAAAATGGCAAGAAGTGAGCGTAGTGTTTCTGGCCACTTTGTTACCAGGAAGGCTATGTTCCAGTGGTCTTTGACATCTATCTTGTGAAGGAGCACCAGAACCCAGCTGGCATATCAGACAACTTGGCCATTTTTGCTTATGGAGACTCGAGACAACTCTTTAATGCCATTCTTGAAGACCTTGCTGAATAGTGCAACAAGAATAAGCTGAATATCTCCACAATGAAAACAAGACAGATGCTCCTCAAAGGGTCCTTGAATGCCCTAAGGCCCTCACCATCAAATACAGAGGGCAAAAATTAAATATGGCAGCTCTTACAAATGATTGGGAGCCATAGATGATAAATCCTCCTTCTTACCACACTGCAGCTATTGCAAAGAAAGTGTAAAAAGCATCGCTGAAAATATAGCTAGAGTTACTTGGAAAGACTGTGGGTCTAAAGGAACTCTCGCTAAAATTATACTATGAGTATATTTCTCCCTATTATGACAAATGATGCTGGTTCATTGGGGGTGTGGAGGGGAAGGTTCCAATCGAGGCTTCCACTGTCCAGCAAAGACTGATCCAGAGAATTATCCTCCTCACGATCTCCAGCGCCCTCAGGATGATTTCTACCCCAGCCCTACAGACCATAAGCAGAAAGCTGATAATTGAGCATGCAATTGCTTTCCATTGCCTGAAATACCATCACAGAAAGGGAATCCATAAAGAACTTGATGGCATCATCTTGCACCAGAACAACCCAATAAATCTTGCTTTATTGGGTTGTTCAGGTCCAAGCATTCTTATGGAGAAATAAGAATTCCAATGCAAATGGAGAATCAGAATGGAGCTTGTGAATCTCTGGCAACAGGCTGGGAATCTGAATGTCCTGGGCAGGACTACCTTTAGGCTTCTTCCATAAGTGCAGAAGTTTAGTAAACACCATCTCAAATGGTTCAACCCAGGACTTCATGCCACGTACCTCATCTCTGGACATGACTGCATGAACACGAAACTTCACAAACTTGGGTTGGCTTCACTCAAACTGCAAATTAGCAACCTTGAAACACATACTGCATGATTGCCTATTCTACACTGACCTCTGTTTCAATCTCCACATTCAAACTGGATTGTTCACCACAAAGAATACTCCTTCCTTGATTGCTACTAGCCGACCGGGCTAGCTAGGTGGGTAAGGTGCCTGCCTGGCAACCCAGAGGTCGCTGGTTTGAATCCCGCATTGGGCTTGGATCACAGTAAAATGCAAAAACTTTGGGAGGTGCATTATGGCCACAGAAGCCGATGTGCCAACAACTAACATAAAAAAAAAAAAAAAAAAAAAAATTACCACTAGAGAGAATTACCTGGCATTCTTTCAGTTTTGCAATAAATTCTTCAATAGAAGAACTTGACCCCACAGGCTGGAGTAGTCCATTTTTCTTTAAGCTGTTGCTGTCTTCGGACTACACTGGAATCTACTCATATAGAACTAGCTGTGTACTTATGACAACTCCATCAATGACTGACTTATCCATATGCCAGAACCTTTGCTGGCATCTGATCTTGACCTTTCTTACCTTCGTAGCTAATGCACCAATAAAACCAAAACCAAACCAAAACCTTTCTTACTGCTGACTAACCAGACTTATTGCTTGGTATGCGAGTTTACTTCCTGATCTTGACACATAAGAATTGATTCCTCACCCTATCTCAGGGTGGAATGTACTGCTGACCCAGCATCACACCGGGTGGAATTTCTTTACCTCTGCTGGCTCTGAAGCCATTCGCGGATCGGAATTTTGCTAACTCTGTAAGGGTAGAAAATAGTGGACCTGGTCTCCCATCTCTGATTTTTCCAAGCACATAGCTTGGATATGCTAAACTCCTGTTGGGATGAATGGACCACCTTGTCCTTCCTGTTCTTTCAACGTCACTTCTTAAATGTCTTATATCTTCCAAGGAGATGTTTCATTCCTCAATCCCCTTTCTTTCCTCCCACCTTTGACCCTAAATTTCTGCCATTGTTTCCACTCATTTCACTGTTTTGTCTGGACTTCTCCAGATTTCTCTGGGAAGCCTAGAAGAAGACTTTTTGTGCAGAACCTGACGTGCCTCCTCATGACGAAGGATGGGAGGCAGGGGGGTGACCAACTGGGGTGTTTGCTGTCCCATGATTGCTAAGTCTGCAGTTGCCAGCCTACAACATTCCAACACAACCTTCACCACACTTCAGCTACACAGCCAGCATTGGCTTCTGCTAAGTACAGATGACACAGCAGTGAATAGGGGGAACCCTGAGACTGTATACAAGTACATATGACACATTGATCCCTCCCCACTGTGAGGAGGTGGGCAACAACTATGTATGTATTATCTGTATACGTTCTAGCACCTGTTGCCTTACACAGGAGTAAAGCATTAAACTTGCACTTATTGTACAAAGTGCAGTACTTTTGGGTGTTTGCTAATTGGGTGCCACTAGGTGTCCAAATAAGTGACACCAGCAAGTATTAAAAAAAAAAAAAAAACAGAGGATACATTGAGACTATTGTTGCATTTAGGGCCTAGCAGAGAAATTCACTGGAGAGATAACATCACTTGTTATCTCTCCACTGAATGTCAGGAAAGCCTTAGAGAAGATACTAATGTGATGATATTACCAACAGCAGATTCTAAATGGGAAGAATTCAAGGAAGTATTCTTGGAAGCTAATAGGCTTTTTGTTCCAACTAAGAAATACTGTTCTAGGTTTAGGCCCAACAGAAGAACTAATGAGACTCGTGGCAGAGAAAAAAAATTCATGGGATGCATATAAATTATCAGGTGATACAGAAACCTATGGTATCTATAAGCTAGCCTGTAATCAAGTCACAAAGGAGGTTATGCAAGCAAAGGCAGATTATGAGAAATCTTTGGCAATGGATTCAAAGAAAAACAGCAAAGACTTCTTTACTTATATAAACTCTAAAAGGAAGGGGATGAATCACATTGGTTCACTTGATATCAATGATTTGATTGTGGATGATCATTCTCAGATAGCTGCCATACTAAATGAGTATTGTGTGAATGTAGATGCAAATGCAAATCTACAATCACACATGATGAGTCATTCAAGGAGGAGAAGGCCAGATGTTTATCAAACTCTGACAGGGAGTTACATGATTTTGTAATAACGGAGAGAAAAGTGGAGAAGAAAATTGTTGAAGTTAAACATAAGAAAGGCACCTGGGGTGGATGGGATCTATCCAGTTATATTAAAGGAGGTGGCAAAGAAAGTAAGCAAACCCTTAGCCATAATTATGAGAGCATTCTTGGATTCAGGGGAAGTCCCCATGGACTGGAGTCAATGTCAATGATATACAGAAATTTTGCAAGCAGGGATAAGGAGGTGATTATCCTCTTATGGTCATGCTACACCTTGAGTACTGTGTACAGGTCTGGAAGCCTCATTTTAGGAAGGATGTAGAGTTGCTAGAACGTGTACAAAGGGCAACAAGATTGGTGAGGGGAACAAAGGTGTGTTCTTACTAAGAAAGGCTTAACTTCTGAAAATTGCAGCATCTAGAGATTAGGCATCTGTGGAGCAATCTCATTGAGGTGTGTAAGGCTTTGAATAGATTGAGCAGGCTCAGTGCTGATGGAATTCTTCCTCTTGCCCAGATTACAAACCTGAGAAGGCATAAACTAAAATTGAAGAAAGACAGTTGTAGAATAGATGTGCAGAAATTTTCCTTTGGCCAGCAGGTTGTCGATTGCTGGAATAAACTTCCATCTGGCATTGTGGAAGTTGATAGTTTAAATAAATTCAAGGCAGAACTAGACAGACATTTGGAACAAATGGATGGGTGAAATGGTAAGGTTTTTTTTTTTTTTTTTTGGCTGATGCTATTATAAGCTTGTTTTCTTGCATCATATGCCTATGCTAATACTAAACGAACTCCTCAGAAGATGTGATATCAGAAATGTAATAGAGATGTTTAAGAAAAATATTTGCAAGAAGGATTAGGTCTGTGTAATGGAAACTTCTAATGAGCTGGTAGAGATCATAGAAACAGTGAACCTTTCGTGTATGAAGAAACTATCAGCAGTTGGAATATTAGGATGCTACATCTGGCTAAGGTCTGTCATTCAATATCGTGTAAAGCAGCGTATATGTCTTGGTTGGCAGTAAGATCTTTCTTATTTCCTGCAAAAAATTTATGAATTTTCCTAGATAAATTCTGCCTGATATTATAATAATTTGGGCAGTAATGCAGTATAGGCAGTTCTCGCTTTACGAGTTTTTGCTTTATGAGTTCTCAGGTTTAAGAGTTTTTTTTTTTTCTCCCAAGTATCAAGTATCAACAAAATCAAAAATATGAACATTAATTGCAAAAAATGAATGTTAAACATTCATAAATACCACACCCAAACCACGTGCCTAGCTATACAATACAGTGTACCCCGCTTTATGATATTAATCAGTTCCAGAGACACCATCATGTCGTGAAAATCTCGTAATGTGTACCCAATAACACATTGTTTTTTGGTAATTCGTTTCTAGATGTCGGAAGTTGAAATTTTTGCTATATAACTAAGTTATACAGCAAAAATTTATAACTATAAATTTTCGCTGTATAACTGTCTCTCTAAAATGTCATTTTTAAGGTCACGAGCGTGACCTTAATGCCATATAAAAGGTCGTGAGCGTGGTTTGTAAATTGTATTAGTTACCAATTCAAATCATTAAAATGCACTACACTTTCATCGTTATCATATGTTCTGTTATAAGAATCAATTTTGAATGGCTTTGTGATATTTTTCTAAAGCACATTTCTGGAGTTCACTACCATAATACAATAAAAACAGTTTGCACTTTCCAGTTTATTGGGCTTTTCTGTTAGTGCATCTAAATATAAATGGGTAGAAACTCGCTCTTATTGCATTTGCGATAATACTGATAGCTGGAATACTATGGGTTTTTACGTTATTATGGTGAAATGTGTTTCCCTTTACTGAAATCATCAATCATAAAAAACTCTTCATTCTTTTTTTTAAAGCTTCGTAAACTTGTTACTCCATGTGAATCGTGTTAGTTGCAATTTGTGTGTGCCGTTAAAAAATGCTTATGCATATGCAATCGTGAAATTTATAATTAAAAGAGAAAATTATCTTGGAAACAAACTCTTCTTGAAGCATTTCTGAAGAAGATGACTCCTTATGCAACAAACCAACGAGTGCAGAGCCAATAATGAGTGATCGATGAGTGTGCATTTAGTCGATGATGATGAAGAATAAACATTATTTAACATTTGTAAGTCATAAATAATTTCTCTATTACATAATTTGCTTGATTTTACAGGCTGCGTTTTCATTTCTTTGGATAAATCAATCATTGTTTAAACATAAACTAATTAGCTAACTAATTTCATTGTTGATAACGTGACCTCTATTTTGAACGTTATGTCTATGGGAAATAAATTCCCGCTTTACGAGGCGCCTCCATAGCCAGATGGGCAGGAGCAGCAGTGCGTAGCACACGCTTCTTGATTAGACCGGGGTTCAAGCCCGTCACCACCAAATACGGAGGATGCGGAAAGGTCAGGGAATGACCACCGCATATCCCTGGAGCAATATGGCCTTAGTTGCTAATGCGCCTAAAAACCAAATAACAAACAAACAAACAACAACGAGTTTTCACTTTACGAACGCGAGCTAGGAACAAATTAACTCTTAAAGTCGAGAACTACCTGTACGATTTTAGTTTTTCAGAATATCTTGGGAACAGTTAGAGGTGCTGGGAGAAATTAAACTGAAATAGGGGCATTCATGGATTCATAATCCAGATGTATGTACAGACACTGGATAAAACCAGTGTTGGGTTGCCTTGGTGGTATTAAAATTTATATGTGGTATAAAGCATTTGGTAGTACTTCCTTTTGAAGTATTGAACCATCTGACCTGCCATTCGTTATTTAGTTTAGACCAACATTTAGATTTTTCTGTCTTTGGATATGAAGGATGATCTTAACCCTTTGCAGTCCAATATTACGTCTCATGTACCATCGTAAAATTTTCTCCTCCAGTCCAATGTGACTTCGGATGCACCCTTTTGTTTTTGTCAATTATATAGCATGTTTTCCTGCTCTTTTGCTGTACTTATTGAACTGCCTTCTATTTGTATATACTTCATATAAATATTTTGGCAAACTAATTGAATGTTTACATTTGATTAGTTTGCTGGTGGCTGTAGTTTATTTTCATTTTTTGTGTTCACTGTGTACTTATTCTCTGCCAGAAGGTGTTTAGTCGTGGCATCAACATCTTATAGAGGCCTTTCTGATGGAGAAATTGTTAGACCTTTTTGATTCAGAATTTGATTTACTTTTGTCCAATAGGGAGGATGATATATTTAATCCCAGCTATCACTGCTGCAAGATATATATATATATCTTGCAGCAGTGATGAAAAAAATTGACAACCTGTCAACCAATGGTGGTGTAGAAAATTGGAGACCAAGCTTGGTAAATGATATTTCATTCAAATATTAATGAAACAAATATTTATGTCAACGAAATGCTTTCAAACAATTTACTTCCTGATTGTTCCATATGGTGCAGCTAGGTTTTGGTTTCATTAAATGAACTAAAGGCTTTAGTTTGTTTATTTGAATTTTCTTGTTTGTGAGACAAACAAGAAAATTCACTAAAGAAGACTATGCAGTGTAGTTAAGGAAGGGTTAGTGGTGAAGAAAACAAACAGTTTTGGTATTGTGAGACATGCTCCAGTAAAGGATTGCATCCTGGTTGAATATTTCAAGAAATATCCTCTAAACACACTAAAATGATAGAAATAACAAATATTTAAAATGTCTGAAATTTTTTTTAAATGTTTTGTCAGCCACCTTTATATAATAACTCATGTTAACTCAAAAATAATGTTTGAAGTGCTCATATTCAGTATTAATTTTTTTTAAATTTTTGTGCTGGACCAGAATGGGAAGACATCAGAAATAATGCTGGACCACAAAGGACTGTTAAGTGATGCCAGAAAAACTAAGATAGTGATAGCCCTTTGTGATATATGAAAATCCTTTCTGAATTACAAGCAAGTCAAGAGGTCGGTGGCTAGCAAGAACAGCTAGAGCTAGTTCTGTATGTTCTTAATCCAGCTAGCAAAAAAAGTATCATTGCAGTCTCCAAACTAACCAGGACAAAGGAATAATTATGTCTTATTTGTGGATGATGATGTAATAAGAACAGCATCAGAAATGGCAAGAAGTTTTGCTTTGTGGAACCAGATATTGGCAGCTCTAAGTTGCTATGGGCATGGAGACTGGTGGAAAAGTTGAAGGATTCTTTAGGCCCCATCTTGAAATAAATCCTGAAGTAAGTCAAACAAAAAAGAAAAAAAGTTGAACTCCAAAAGAAAGTCAAACATCAAGAGTAAAACTTTCCTTTGGAGATTCTGAACATGAAGCAGGAAGGCCAGTTTATCATTAATGGTGATCCCCAGATACATGGGTAGTAGCAAATGGTACTGATTTGCCTTCATATTTTAATTACTGGTGGTTTATTGTAGTTAAACTTTTCATAAAAAAATCATTATCATGAATTGTAGCTGAAAAATTTGAGATTTGTTTTTAGCTGTCCATTCAGAAAGCCTGGTAAGAATTAAAATATGATTGTTGTTCTTTAAAGCCTTTCTAGAATAGCCATGTACCAAAATTGACATATCGTCAGTATATGCTACTATTTTGTATGTTGGCTAAGTCAGGGTTAGAAAGTAACCATTATTCTAGGTTCCACATCAGAGTGCCAAGAATAGATACCCTCTAGAACAGGCCTGGCCAACCCAAATCGTTCTGTGGGCCACCTTGAACTACAATTTTCCGCAGGCCACACATAAATAAAACATTCTTTTAAAAATAAAAAAATCAAATGCCATAAAAATTTATTTTATTCATTCATTTTTATTATATACAAATTTGTATTATATACAAATTTGTATTTACCTCAATGAGATATTTGCTTCTTAAATGAAAATATGGAAAATATTTGATTTTCCATATTTTCATCTGTTATTGAAGGTCGAGATTTACTTTTAATAAATTTCAGTTTTTAAAAGAAAGTTTCACAAACTTATGTGGATCCGAAGGTGCCCACAATTTTTTGTGCAAATATCTAAATTTGTGATACTTTTCCACTGTCACATACGTTTTGTAAATGTCGATTTTTGATGTCGTGGCGTGAATGTATTTTAATTGTTTCACTGTAAATCAATTATTCCATTTGCAGAGTTTCCAGTTCAAAAAAGGGAAGGAGTGGTGGGGCATCAGGGAAGTACAGCTGGTCTAGTATTATATTTCTCATTATTTATTGTGCTTAGTGCAGCTAATGAATGATTTCCTACTGATGTAGTCAGTACTATAAAAATCACCTGGCAGACTGCAAAAAATAATTTGGCAGGCCGCGTGTTGGCCAGACCTGCTCTAGAAACACTCCTAGAGACTATTGGATGTTTTAATAGTTAAAAACCTATCAGTAAAATAACTTTTAAAAAGCTGATAGGGATCATAGAGAAATGAACCTTTCATAAACAAAGGATGCTTTGCCGCCATAGGGTGTCAAAGGCCTCTCAACTCAACCTTTAAACAATATTTAAAGATTGAGTTGTCAGTTATTTTTTGAGTTCGAAAGGGAGCGCCCACGCAACCTCTTTTGGGATGAAAGTCAAACTGGAAATGTGAAAAAAAAGTACAGTGGAACCTCCTTTAATGGACACTTCTCTAAAAGGGGATACTGAATGCTTGGGTCCTGGCCTGAAGTATTAGAAATTACATGTTAAACAATCTTTACAAAATAAACTGTAATATGGATGCGGACACTTTAGTAGGTGTCCTTTTCATATTTTCAGCCTCCTTGGACCAAACAAGGGTTATTATCCATTCCCTTTTTTTTTTTCTAGTTCGTTGGGATTTGAAATGAACTCTAGCGAAGGTAAAAATCATTACAGCAATACCAGTTAGATTTATGGTGACAGTCGGTTAATTGTGGAGCAGATGGCACAATATGCCATTAATATGCTCTCCACTTTTGGTAAGAAATTTTTAAACTTATTTGGACTGTCAAATGCAGTTCTGGTGTGCATTATATAGCAGGGCAGCAATATTGCCAAAATGAGAGATGTAGTTGCCAGAATTAAAAAAGGGAAAAAAAAAAAAAAAAAAGTACTGTAGCGCATCTGTAAACAGGGTTCAGTGTGAGTACAGTATAGAAGTATAAGAATACAGCCATAATAATTTTTTACTGCTTTATCAATAGTTGTTCAACTCGTTGACTGATAGACGATGACGGCTATTTTCCGATGTCGACACATACCAATTTCACTTGTTGGCAAGAAATGACATTGTTTAAGTAGATGTGTGCAAAAGTTTTATTGAGATGTCATGTATGCATGTAGGTACCTCTGGAATGGTGGTCAAAATTTTCCTATGCATTACATTGAATCTTATTTTTTTAAGAAACAAAATTTCTTGCTGTTTGCAGAAATTTAAAAAGGAAGGGCTTTGACCTGTTTTAAAGGGAGGGAGAAGTTGTATCCTATTGCATTAAAAAAATTCTGTGTGATCAAAATTCAGTATAGACTAAAACTTGTAGGTGATTATCTATAATGGAAATGAAATGCACCAAACAAAGCAAATTATATTAATTTTACTAAAAGTTGTGTTATTTATTAAAGTTTAGTTATGTCTTACTCAAAGCTAATTAATTAAAACACAAATATGTACTATAATAATTGACAAAAAAAAAAACCCTCTGAACAAGCAACCAGCCACAGTGAATTTCATTTGTCCAAATTATTGAAACTGGTTACATTGACCTTTACATAGTGAATACTGCTGTATAGTGAACTCTTTCTTCTGACCGAAAGATGTACAGAATCTGTCTAGGCAAATTCAGACTCAGCTTTTCATACCCTACAGTGTGACTCAGAATGAGACCAGCTCAGCATCTATCATTTTTGTAATTAATGCATATAAGAGGAGTAGAATTTTCAAAGACGCTTTCTACAAAAATGAAGCCATCAATAGAAAAGGAGTACATTTTAGAGAACAGTAATCACATCTGTTCAAAGACAAAGTCACTTTCATTAAACCCATACAGGTAAAAAGCCACCAGCTACCAATTCAAGACGACTGCCTCTAAGAAAACTAGAGCCTAACCAAGCTCAGTCCAGTGCGAGCCAACCATGAAGGAGTATATTCTACTAAAATGACAGAACCTTTATGTAGGAAGATATCTTGGGGAGGGAGAGATACTTGGAAGTCAAATGCACAGGACTTCTGTGCCATTCTATTATAATGCTTTCATAGTAAGCTGTCATCAAGATGGATTGCATATTTAGTTTTAACTTAATTTTGTTTACTTTTTCATTGTATGTTATTACATTTGGGTCAATTAATTCTGTAGCTTAGGTCTGAAGTAATTTTTTAAAACTTACTTTTGGTGTCTTTTATTACTTCATAGTTATTGTACTTTACTTTTTTTGGAATAGGTTGAGGTCTATTAATTTTCAGGGTTACAGATTAACCTCCCTGAATCAACCTGTTTTGGATTAACCCATTCCCTTCACCCCATCCACTATGGCTCTCTTTCTCAAAACATCCTGTTACTCTCACTGTCACTTGTTAATCTTGATTCTTCTTTTTCAGCTAGTTGGGACTCTATGTATTATCCCTAGAGAAAATTCCCATCTTCTCAAACCGAACTGTTTATCTCATCACCTGTTGGTCTCAACTATTTTCCATAGAAAGAGTCTCTCACTCTTTTTTCAAAACAGCTTGTTAATCCCAATTTGATTTTTCAAACAATCATCTGTAATTACAATCTGAAATTTGTAATTTCAATTGTAAAATATAATTGAAAGTTGAATGAATAGCATAATAAACGTAGTGCAACTCATGTTACATTTACGTTTATTATGCTATTCATTCATTGCTTTAACTGATTTCTATACTTCATTTAATTAAGAATATTTAATTGGAAAATATGAAAAAACATTAACTTATCCTTGCTTTCCGAATTTTTCACACAAGTTTACCAAATATTAACTTATTTTATCTCTGTCTGATTGTTAAAGTTGTCTTAAATGGTGCCTAAAGTGGTTCAAAAATGTTTATTTGTATTCTGGCTTAATTGATTAATCAATTTTTAGGACCTCTTTAGGTTTAAGGGCCTTGCCTAGGTACAATTTATTTCACTTTAAGTCTCAATAAAATAAATTAATTAGCCAAAAATTGCAGTTAGCGTATTTCATATCTTTATTTAGTCATATTGCTTAGTATCGCATATCTTTAACTAATGGCATGTAACATTAACATATAGAAAACTGGTGCAGTGTACTGAAGCTCCTTGTCCAGAGGCCATAGACAAGACTTAAAACTTATCTACCAGCTTTGTGTGTCATGCTTTTTCTTTTGTTATATTGGCTTATTCGTTTAATATTTTATTATTATTATTTTTTATTTTTTTATAGTGAAATAGAAACAAACTGTCAATGTTAATAAACTTAATTTCACTTAATTTTGGTAATTTCCCTCTTCACATTCAAGAATTCATATACAAATTGACTTACTTTATTCTCTTCCTTTTCTTTGTCATGTAACAGTTATTTTACTTCTAAAGCAGAGCTTCCATTTTGAGTCCCACTAAACATGTATTGTAAAACAAATGCTTTTATCAATACACTATTATGAATAAACTGTGTAACCTTGCAGAAAAAGGAAAAAACAATTGAAATTCAAATGTGTACTCAAGGATAAAATAGGCCATATAAAATCTTTCCATTATATGGACTAAAGTCGGAGGCGAAATGGTTCATTGAACATTACATATATAACCTCACTTTCTTGCAGAAACTGAAGAAGGTTCGTTTTGAAAATGCAGGAATGTAGATAAAGTACTTGTCATCTACTTACTTGCCTCTTCAAAAAGGAAGAATTGATTTACCTTTGTTTTTTATTGTGTATAATGGGAATATTTTATGGCCTTTTTATCTTGGGTTGAATGTTACATTTGATTTTCAGGTTGGGTGTTTTTCCCTTTTTTCTCAGTTTTTTTCTTTTCTTTTCTTTTTTTTTTTTTGTTTGAAAATAAGACTAATGAAATTATTTATTTATTTTTTGGGAGGTTACACACTATTCATGATGGTCTTACTAGTAACAATATTTGTTGTACATTACACGTGTAACAGGTATTGAAAAGGAAACACTGCTCATGTTTGAATTTACATTAATAAGTTTACAAGACAGTAGGATTTTTTATGACAATTATATCTAAAAGCAGTGCTGCAGTGAATTTGACAGCTTTTTTCATCCCTCTCTAAGGATTAGAACAAACTCATTGAATCATTCTTTCTCTGTATTCTAGTGATTTATAAGGTAATGTTTTGATATCTTATGTGAATTCAAGTTGCTAGGTTATTGTATTTGTATTGTTCTGATTAAAAATTTTATCACAGGTGTACGCTCTATTCTTGGCTTAATGTCAAATCCAGAGCAATTGGCAAAGATAGATAGCTATATTCGACAGAATGTAAGTAATTACCAGATTGTAATTTTTTACAACATAAAGTGTTTGAAACTTCGATATCCTTAAAAAACTGAGTCATTTAAAGAATTTATTTGCACTCTGAATGGCATGGTAATTTTCATAAGGTGTTAGAAATTAACTTTGATTGAGCATTATTTGTTTATAATGCTAAAGATCCATGCCATCTCAAAATAGACAATGCCATTTTAAGGGCTATACCATCTCAATGTAAATTTAATATGTAATTTTAAAACAAATACTGTACAAAATATAAAAAAAAAAAAAAAAATTTTTTAAACTTAATTATTCACAGGTATAATTTTTCCTGGTGCTATTATATAATAATGTGAATTAATATTTGACTTGTTCTTTGTGTGATATAATGATGATGCCACACTAACTAGAATCACTAACCTTTAACTTAAATTCATTTCTAAAACCACAATCTTTAGAGTTGAAAAATATAGAATACTATGGAAAATTGTATTGTACCTCATTGGGCTAAAACATATTTCATTAACTAACTGCATATAGTTTGTTTTTGTAAAGCTTCATATAGCATTGTATACTGATTTTACTGAATAATGTATTATACATTATAAAAACCACATTTGACTATGTTTGTCCATTATATTGCTTTTAGTTTTGTATCTACAAAGACCTACTAGTAACAAGTACTGTAACATTGTGGATAAATGAATCATTGTTTGTTAAAAGGGACCAGTCATTTTTCAGGCCATTTTTGATTTTATTTAGTTTTCATTAAATATGTAGTAGTTCTATCAGTTGGTGTTAAAAGGGCATCAAAGCTATTTTCTATGAAAAATCAAGCATTAAAATCCTTGATTTTTGCTAAAAGGGCATGAGCCAGTCACTGATTCCCTTTTGAAGTTTGTAGGTATTCAAGATAGACAGTGCATCTGTGGCAGCCATCTTGTTCTCCCCAACCCATTGGTTTTACTTATACATTAAATTAAATTTAGTTGTTAGTTCAATGCTTTCTAGTCATCAGCTGATATTCAGTATGATTGAAGGTGAGTCTAGTAGTATTAGTGCAACAGACATTCCAAAGAGAAAAAAAGAGACATTCTGATCTGATGAATATAAGAGAAATAAAATTAAGCAGGCTAAAATCAAAGGAGAGGCATGTATTAATTACACAGTAACTCATGTTGTTTGCTATTTTTTACACGAATATTTGAAAAAGGTGTCATCAGAATTTACTGAACTTTGCCTTTTTTCAGACAGCTGTTCAGGCAAAAACTGAAAACACTTCATGGTATATACTTGCACTTAAAGAAACAAGTCGTTTTGAGGAGATTCAACATTTTGGAAAAATAAAAGATATTAAGGAAACATGGCCAATTATACAGCCTATATTAAATTTGAGGATATTGTGGATTTTAAAAATTAGTGTAAGAAACATTATATGAAGACAGTTTCAGAAGAAACAAAGCATAAGAAAAGAAAAAGATAAAATTAAGATTTTTAATAAGTTTGTTTCATTCTATATACCTCACTGATTTAAAAAAAAAAAAAAGGATGGGGGAGGTACATCACAGCTTTGAGTTTCATCAGTGGACTCACAACCCATACATTCTTCATGAAAAATGGAAGAGTAGTAGCTTTACCAAACAAAGTGTCCATAAAAGAGGCAAAAATTAAAGACTTGATTAAAATGATTGGTTATATACCTGAAGTGCATGAAAACTTATCAAGAGTTGTTCATTTGGCCATCTACTCCAGGGAGAGATGATGAATAAATATCTTTTTTATTATTTCACATTTTGTATTTTTGTATTCAAAGATTTATTTTCAAATAAATTTTATATGTTAAATGTATACAACTTGTTTCACTCTTTACCTATCAGAAAGTAATGAAAAATAATGTATTTTATACATATTATAAATAAAAAAAAAAAAAAATAAATAAATCCTAGTGTCAAAACCTGCTATTTGTTAAAAGGATCAGTCCACAACTTTCAAAATTCAGTTGAAAATTAAGTAATTAGTAATGATCAGTTTTTTAGTGGTAAATGATAAATATGAAAAGAGAAAAGAGCTACACTATCAGAACTTTTGAATAAGAATTTGTATTATTTAAAAATATATATATATTTTTTAATTTCCAAAAAAAACATCAATCTCTTGACTGATGCCTTTTAACAAATAGTGATTCTAATGAGGTTTATGCAATGCAGTCCATTTTTTATTTTTAATTCCTATTTTTGACAAAACTAAAGAACAAAATGATATAAACAAGAAAGCTGATAACTGGGAACTTTTTTGATAATACAATGTAATTGTTAGTTTATATATATATACACACACACACACACACACACACACACACACACACACACACACAAACTAACATTGGACCCTTGTGTAATGGGGGTGGGAAAGGTCTTAGATAACCTAACTGATGTTGCTGAAGAACTGAATAGGTATTTCACATCAGACTTTACTGACAAAAGACCCTTCATGCCGAGGAGAGGCTATGTGAGTGAGGTTGAGCTATATGAAATTAGTGATCTTGAAATTACAGATGATTGTTTATTAGAAAAACTTTTGAGACTAAAGGCAAGTAAGGCCCCTGTAGTTGGTGGCATTTACTCAATAATTTTAGGGAGGCAGCAAGAGTGTGTTGAACCATTGTGATTAATTATGAGGGCATTTTGAACTCAGGAGAGATTCCTTTGGATTGGAGAAGTGCCAGTGTGTCACCAGTACAATAAAGGTGGTTCCAATAGTAAAGTCAGTAATTATATTTAGAGGTAATGAATAAGAGTGCAATCCACAGGCATTTAGATAGAAATGGCATGTTGAAAGATGCAACATGGTTTTGTTAAGAGAAAATTGTTTAACTAACCTTGTAAACTTCCTTGACACAGTTACTCAGTGAACAATTTTGATAGTTTATTTGGATTTTAGAAGGCATTCGTGACTTAGTTCCTCTTGCAAATTACTGTATAAGCTGGAAAATGTTGGGATTACTGGAAATATTCTTAAGATGGATTGCAGGGTAGACGGCAGAGGGTTGTGATTAATGGATGTTCTTCAGATTGGTGAAATGTTAGAATTGGAGTCCCCAAGGATCAGTTCTTGGTCCACTGCTGTTTATTACTTTCTGAAATGACATTTATGAAGGGATAAAGAGCATGAAGTCAAAATTTGCAGATAACGTAAAGATTGGGAGAGTCATTAATGATTTTTCTTTTTTTTGCTAGTGCAGAAAAAGGCTATGGCTTCCTTGCACTATCATGGCTGATACTAAAACTATATATACATACATACAGGATGTTTCATAATATGTGGGCTGTACTTTTAGCATTGCCTCACAACCTGAAAACCGTAAAAAAAGTGGATATATAAACATCTTCAATCCTGAACGGTTACAGAGCTGTGGCTGTTTTGAATTTTAAAAAGTGAATATAGAGTTTTCATTGGTAATTTAAAAATAATAAGAATAAGTGGATACTTACCTAGTGTGATATGCTTATTCATACTAAGTACATGTTTCGTTATTCTTTGTTTTTACCCTTAAGGGTAAAAACAATAAAGGTAACAATAAGGGTAAAAACAATAAAGGGCTAGTTAAAGATCTATTTGAAATAGATCTTTAACTTTAAAAAAGGGCTAAAGTTTAAACTCTAGTCCTTTTTAAATTCAAACAGCAATAGATCTTTAACTGTTCAGAGTAGGGCACATGCTTATATGAACTTTTTTTCGCTTCAGACGTTTAATGCTTCAGACATATTAATACGTTGCTTGATTATGAGAATAACTTCATACCTAATCACTGATTTTTGAATATTCTATTGCAGTTTACGTAAGGTTATATTAAATTTGATTTTTTCTACCTCTGGTGTTGGACTGGAAGGGCAGAATTAGCTGTAGGTAGAGACCAAATACCAGACTACTTTAATAGTGGTCTATTATTATTTATTTAATAAATGTTTGGAAAATGTTTTATTTGTTGAATTATAACTTGTCAAGAAATTTAATTTTATTAACAAGTTTATTTATTGTAAACAAATTTTTTGATGAATAATTGTATTGCATTGTATACACACCCTGATATTGTTGAAGGAACTTTTCTCTGCTGGTTACATGCTGTTGTCTAGGCTTACAGCATTTGCTGATATTCTGCCATTTTATTCTTCCCTAAAGATAACTGAGAAATGTCAACTGACTGAAATTACATTGCAAATTTTTGTACTCAAGTCACATGCATTATACCCTACAAAGAAAGAGGATGAATAATCTGCCTGTTACTGCTGTTTTTGAAAAAATTGCTCTGAATTGGAGCCACCACCATCATAACTCAAATATAAAATATATGAAAGATATGATTATGGATCCAGTTCAGTGTACATATTTCTAGCAACATACATTCTCAAATATTTTTTGCAATATCATGGCAGTCTTTGATTCTTTTTAAATAGCTCTTCTCCTAAAGCTGCTAGAGTTCTCAAAAGTTATTTTTTTATTTAGTCAGATAGGACCTTCCATTTCTGTGTTGATGGTTGCTCATTAGTACATATAAAAAAACACTGCCATTCCTCAAGCTGACTGTTATGTTTTAATTTCTAGTGCCTTTCAAGGCAACTAGAAATTAAAACTTGTACCTTTCTTCAAATGTGAAGAACATTTATGGCATATGCTGATAACACAATTTTTCTTATTCTTCTCCCAACAAATTTTCATATCAACAACTAATTAATGTTTTCTCCCTCAGGCCTCTACTTGCCTTATTTGAACTTGGTAATTATTTGTGCCAGTGCAACGTGAACTAAATCCGATTTTTCATGTTAATTTGTTATTGATGCTGAAGTTGCCACTGCATTGCTGCTATAGTGTAAACAGACATGTTAGTGCAGAAAGAGCACAGTCCATTTTTTTTAGATGAAAGAAATAAAGTCTACAATGTAAGTTAAACCTTGTTCAAAATTCCTTGATCAAATTTTGATTAAGGTTTGGCACGATTCCACCAAGCAGACATTTGTTCTACATTTGGCATAAGGTTTATGTAACTATGTATTTGATCAGCATAGAATGTGTTGGAGAGGGTTTCATAAGAATCTAAAACCATACACATTGTATACATTATAATAACAAAGCTTAGATATTCTGTGCAGACATGTTTACTAAAGTGGTCAGCATGGAGAAATGCGGAAAGAGATGCGGATGATATTATTATTTAGACCATTTGAGCACGGGGCCTTGTTCTCTCTATCCGCATCTTTTCCGCATTTCTATCAACAAGCCCACTGCCATCTTAATGTCTAGTTAGCCACATTATCATCACTTCAAGAGCTGTAAAATTTGAAAAAATAAAAAATTGTAAAAATCACTATTACAAAAAAAAAAAAAAAAACCCATACAAGTTTTGCATAGGACTCAAGAGCCCTGCAAGTAAATTTTGAATAGGGCCCCACAAATTTTGGGGGCTTAGTGTTGTGCTGCAAGTTGCAGAAAGATGTATCGCCCATTCTTCACAGAACAGTCACGTGTATTGAGGAATGCTGGAAAACTACTTGATCCTACAAATGATCTTGACTGATCTTGGCATCAGTGTGTGCACCCCCCCCCCCAAATCTCACTTTCTTAAAGATGTTTGAGGTTGTTTGGATCTCCACTTTTCAGGTTGATGGGTAGGGTGTGTAGCTCTAATTCTGTGAATGGCTTCTCACTGGGCTTCTTTTTTTATGAAGTTGTGATAGGGACGAGATGTATAAGCCCTTGCAGACTCATTTGATATGAATGACTTGATGAGAAGGATCACTGTAGCAATTTACACAGTTATGCAAGCCATATTAAAGCACATCTAGTAAGAGGTTGATTACCAATAGAATGTGTGCTGCCATTTTGCTGGAAGTGACATTAAAATGTTGCAACAGTTTACTTCCAGTACAACTTTGAGTTTATACCAATTTTCTCTTAGAGCTACACTGCATCACATCACAGGATTGATGCAAACTTGATTGAAATATTCAGTTACTTGAAAAAGATTTCACCTATATGAAAGCTTTTAATTAATCATATATCATATGAACGAACAGGTGGGAGCAGTATAGCCATAACACCTCTTGCACCATTAAACTTCAATCTCAGCAATAAGGCCCTGAGTGCAAGTGATTATTGATCCATCATTATAAAAGCAATAAATCAGTGATCTTATATTTTGTATATATTCTTTTGTTCTTTTTAAAGTTCTAAGCATTTATAATTAACATACCGTATTTCCCCATGTATAAGACGCACCCTTTTTCGAAAAATTTGGGATCTAAAAACTGGGTGCGTTTTAATACAGTGGTTGTAGATTTTTTTACTTGCATTTCCCACTTTTTCGTGCTTGTTGTCTTTGCGCTCATTGTTTCGCACTTGTTACTGGTATATTAGGTTACGTTTTGCCACGTTCTGCCCAGAAATGGCTCAAAAAAGATTTTCGTACAGTGCTGAATTCAAGTTAAAAGTGATCCAGTTTGCAAAAGTGAATGGAAATTGTGCTGCTGAACGTAAGTTTGATCCTCCTCCAACTGAGAAAACAATCCGAGACTGGCTACGGGAAGAAGAAACCCTACTGAAAACGCCACAGCAGAAGAAGGCCATGAGAGGCAAGTCAGCAAAATGGCCTGATTTAGAGTTGTTGTTATTGGGTTTTTAGGAGCATTAGCAACTAAGGCCATATTGCTCTGGGGATATGCGGTATTCATTCCCTGACCTTTCCACATCCTCCATATTTGGTGGCTCACGGGCTCAAACCCCGGTCTAATCAAGAATCGTGTGCTACGCACTGCTGCTCCTGCCCACCTGGCTACGGAGGCACCTGATTTAGAGATGGAATTGAAGATATGGATTGAAGAGCAAAGGGCAATTGGAATTCCTGTGTCCACAAAGATGGTTCAGCATGAGGCAAGAAGAATTGCTGATGAAAAAGAAGTTACTGATTTCAAAGGAGGACACAATTGGTGCTTCAGGTTCATGAAACGGAATGGACTAAGCATGCGTACACGCACCAGACTTGCCCAGAAAGATGCCTGAAAGCTATGAGTAGAAGGTCCTTGAATTTCATCATTTTGTCATTCAATGTCGGAAGGCACATCAGTTTGAGTTGGGACAGATTGCAAATATGGACGAAGTTCCCCTTCAATTTGATGTCCCAAGTAACAGAACTGTTGATGAGAAGGGGGGGTGAAAACTGTAACTGTGAAGACAAGTGGACAAGAAAACAGCCATTATACAGTTGTTCTAGCTTGTTGTGCCGATGGAACCAAGCTGCCTCCTATGCTGATTTTCAAATGCAAAACAATGCCAAAAGAAGACATTCCTTGAGGAGTGATTGTCCACGTTCATGACAAGGGTTGGATGGATCAGGATGGGATGAAGATCTGATTTGAGTAGGTTTGGAGCAGGAGACCAGGTGGGCTCTTATGCAAACCTGCACTATTGGTGCTTGATCAGTTCAGGGCAAACATAACAAAAAACACAAAAGATTGCTGCAGAGCAAAAAACAAAACTTGCCGTCATACCTGGAGGCTTGACATCCCAGCTCCAACCACTTGATGTCAGCATTAACAAACCCTTCAAAGCTGCCATGAGAGACGAACGGAACCAATGGATGAAGTCTTCTGAGGACAATTTGACACCAGCAGGAAAAGTGAAGAAACCAACTATAGGAGAAGTTTGAGAATATATGAAGACAGTGATTCGTCATTAGACACAGATGAGGACAAGCTAATGAATGGGAGTTTTGACAGTGATGAGGAATTGTATGAATTTTATGATGAATAAAACTTCAGTTCAATAACTTTGTAATACGTTTTTTTTTTTCAAATTTCGGGCCCCAAAATTAAAGTGCGTCTTATACATGGGAGCATCTTATACATGGGGAAATGCGGTACTTCTAATACATTCTAACTATACATAGTGTTGAGGGTCAAGCAGCACTGGTGGTTTCCCACAACTCTGCTATCAGTTCTCTCTTATTGAAATACAGTTCTGAGAAAGTGTGAGTGATGTGTTGTTAATGTCGTGTAATGTAGTTCTGTTTTTCTGTCCTCTTTGCTTAGGGGCATGGGGAGTTGAGCCAGGGAGTCAGAAATCATTACTCTGGCTAGGCTGAACCTGGGGTTGCTTGAGCTTCTCAGGGAGGACCCACACACTCAAATATAAAATAAAAAATGTTAGCTACGTTAGATCACCCAATTGATGTAGCATAGCCAAGTGCATTTGGGCACATTCTGGTCCATCCGCCTTACAATGGTGGTTGCCACATATGTAAAAGATAAGCTTTTGTGTGTTGCACACAATAGTGGTCAACCTTTGATGAAAAAGAAAGGTGGGAAAAAAATTTACCATTCATTATTGTGTCTGGTACCAGTGTTATGTTTGAGGATTGAATAGGTTCTGATGCCAAGTATGGGGGTAACCCAGTCCAGCAGGCCCTCAGAACTGAGAGAATGTCAGACTAGGGTACTTCGGGGGTTGAGATTGGGTGTAGGAGGAGGGTGCCTGTGTTGGGGTAAATTAAAGGTCTTGCTAATTGGGTGATGAAATGCTTTTAGTTACTAAAACTAAATGTAGCTTCTAACTACATAATAAAGAATGTTACTTACTGATTTAAAGGAAGGAAAGCACCTTCTTTTATTTCTTTTTGTTTATTAGCATACTAATGTCTCCAGCTTCTTGGTCTAGGTGGCACTGCTCATGCCTCTGTTTGATGGGGCTGGAAACCCAAAAGGAAAAAATAATCCTTTTAGGGCAAAAAGGAGCAGCAATGATTTGACAAACCAGTTTTCACCTGGATCTGTGGATGATTTACTTTGAATCAAACTGAATGTCATCGGAAACAAGATAATTCTAATCCATCTGCTGCCAACAGATAAAAGAAAGATATGGACCAAACCATCTCTCCACTCTTCCTGATTTTCCACTCTTTAACAGAACAACCTGTTAGTAAATATTCTCCCCTTGTCATACAAAGGTTTTAAGAACATGTCGCTGGTCCACCAGGTGCCTCTCTAGCCAGGTGGGAAGGAGCAGCAGCAGCACACGCTTCTTGATTAGACTGGGGTTCGAGCCCGTCACCACCAAATACGGAGGATGCAGAAAGGTCAGGGAATGACCACCGCATATCCCGGAGCAATATGGCCTTTAGTTGCTAATGCTCCTAAAAACCAAACAACAAACAAACAAACAAGCTGGTCCATCTAACTTGTTTCACTGTTTGAAATCAGGTGACCTACTTATAGAAATGACAAATCACTGACATTCAGAGCTACTTCTAAAAACCACAGCCTTTGTTGGGATTCTCATTAAATTCACTCCATGTGCCACTTTAAATACATTAAAAGGGGTCATTGTGGAATGGGGCCTCCTAAATAGCTCTGAAAAAGAAATTGTACTAGATTTACAAAACCAAAATGTCATACAAGTCAAAAGAATATTTATTAAAAAGGATGGAAAACTGATACCAACCTACACTCAGGGCCTATCATAGGCCTAGGAAAACTAGGCATGCACCCAGGGCCTGTACTTTGGGGAGGCTCATAAATGGCAATAGACACAGCCAAAATTGGTGATATCCAGTAGTGTAATGATTAACGTGAGTGCTCGTGTTCCTTATAAAATTCGCAAATAAAATATACTTTCAAATTGTTCCGACTGTCGGGACCCACTGGCTGGGAACCTCTGTTTTACATAGCTGGTGTATATTTTTGTTTTTGTCATTTTCTGTAGTGAATTTTTATATTTTATTTGTGATTTTGTTTTGTAGAGTATTAGTTGTTTCAAATCATCGGAAATAACTGGAATAAACATCTTATTTTTGCAATGTAACTGAGTCTCTTAAGTAACTAATATTCTCCTAATTAGTCACCTTTCTGTGTTTGATATTCTGCAAGTTCATTTTTGTTTTGCGAAATATATTCATCTTCATCAAATTAACAAGTATTCAACTGTATGGTATTGAACAAATAGCCACCTCATCTTAGAGCAGAATAGTATAATATCAGTAATTTAAAAAGCAGTTTCAAAAAAGAATTATTGACAAGATGACTTTTTGAATGCAGCATTGGCACCATGACTTCACAAAACGGCACCAAAATCTATCCATTTATCTTGATTATTATTAATCCAAAAACATTAAATGCCATTTCATAACAAACATTTTACAGGGGCCCCAAAAATACTTTTGGGGCCCCTGTAAAAATATGCTGACATGCTGACAATATGAGTCAGCATTAACATGCTGACTCTACTGATATCAGTGAAAGCAGAACATCTGCTTTAACTAGGTAAAGCGATACATCCCCAGTCCGATAAGATGTTTCAAGCTGATCGTTAGCATTAGTAGAAGCACATAATGCAAGAAAGCAAGCTTATACAGCATCAGTCAAAAAAAACAAAAAAAAAAAAAAACCATTCCCATTTCATTGATCCATTCATTCCAAATGTTTGTCTAGTTCTGCCTTGAATTTATTTAAGCTATCAACTTCCACAACAGCAGATGGAAGTTTGTTCCAGCAATCAACTACCTGCTGGCTAAAGACAAACTTCCACACATTCATTCTACAACTGTCTTTCCTCAGTTTGAATCTATGCCCCCCCCCAGATTTGTAATCTGAGCAAGAGGAAGAATTCCATCAGAATTGAGCCTCCTCAATCCATTCAAAGCCTTATACACCTCAGTCAGATTACCTCGCAGGTGCCTAGTCTTCAGAAGCTGCAATTTGCAGTATTTAAGCCTTTCTTCATAAGAGCACCACTTGTTCCCTTCACCAGTCTTGTTTCCCTTCTCTTTACTCATTCTAGCAAGTCTACATCCTTTGTTATTTTCTTTCACACATTTATCATGCAATGATAAGATCTAGATTAAATTATGGTCCCTTTCTACCTACTCCTCAGCTAGTAAAAGCATCTTAATTGGTTAGATCCTATTAATCATAGCACTTTACTTGTGTTCAGAGCATTTCATACTCACCTGTGTACAGTTTATACACAGAGATTCCATGAACTCCCACTTAGTCTTTGTAGACAAGTTCTGCCAAACTGCACAGCAAAAATTCAGAACCTTCCCAGACATAGCATTGGTATACTTGCATGTATACCAATGCTAGAAGTATAGTAAATAAATTTGATGAATTTGAAGTGTTGGTCAAGACATCAAAGGCGGATATTGTTGGGATATCAGAGACATGGTGTCACACAGATATAAGGAATGCCGAACTGGAATTTGGGGAGTACAATGTGTACAGAAAGGATAGACAGGATAGGAAGGGAGGAGGTATTATGCTGTTAATAAAGAAAAACATAAAATCAAAAGAAGTGCATCCAGTTGATATAGATGAACAGTGCACTGTTGAGTCAGTTTGGTGTGACATAAGCACTGCGAAAGCAAAAATAAGAGTAGGAGTGTGTTATAGGCCTAATGACTTGAATGAGTACAATGAACAATTGTACAGAGAAATAGAGTGGGCTAGTAAATCAGAATGTCTTATAATGGGGGATTTTAACTTCCCAGATATTGACTGGAACTTGTGGGTTGGGCACTCACACACTAGTCAGACTTTTGTGGATTTATTGGATGATTGTTTTCTGCAGCAGCATGTTCGAGAGGCAACCAGAGAAAGTAATACTCTTGATCTGGTTATCAGCAGTGATCATTCATGTATTAGGAATTTGCAGATAATAGAACCACTAGGTGGCAGTGATCACAGTGTATTGACATGGGATTTACTTAAAGATTTAACTACTATCAGGGGTAAAGGAAAGGGTTTTTGCTTCCGTAAAGGCGAGTACAGTGGTCTCCGACAGTTTTTAAATTCTGTACAGTGGGATCAACTGACGATGTTACCAACAGTAAATTCTAAGTGGGAAGCATTCAAGGAATTAATCGTGGAAGCTTACTAAAAGGTTCATACCTATTAAGAAATATTGTTCAAGGTTTAGGCCTAAATGGTTGTCAAATGAACTAATGAGACTCGTAACAGAGAAGAAAAATGCATGGGATGCATATAAATTATCAAGCGACTCAGAAGCATATGGCAGATATAAGTTAATCTGTAATCAGGTCACAAAGGAGGTTCGGCAGGCGAAGGCAGATTATGAGAAATCCTTGGCAAAAGATGCTAATAAAAACAGCAAGGATTTCTTTACTTATATAAACTCTAAAAGGAAGGGGATGAATCTGATCGGTCCACTTGACATTGATGGTTCGACTGTTGATGATCCTGCTCAGATAGCAAACAAACTGAATGAGTATTTTGCATCTACATTCACACGTGAGGAATTATTATTAAGGTTTGAAAATGGCAGAAGGTTATCAAATTGTAGCAAGATACTTAATGATTTTGTAATAACCGAGAGCAAAGCGGAAGAGAAATTGTTGAAGTTAAATGTAAGAAAAGCACCTGGGATGGATGGGATCTATCCAGTTATATTAAAGGAGATGGCAAAGCAACTAAGCAAACCCTTAGCCATAATTATGAGAGCATCCTTGGACTCAGGGGAGGTTCCCACGGACTGGAGATGTGCAAATGTATCCCCAATTCACAAAGGGGGATCGAAGGGTGACACGAGTAATTACAGACCAGTTAGTTTAACTTCTGTTCCGGGTAAAATAATGGAGTCGCTGGTTAAGAATGCATTGCAGGATCATCTAGACAAGACTGCAGCAATAATTCAGACACAGCATGGATTTGTTAAGGGAAAGTCTTGTCTGACAAATTTGATAGGATATTATGATGTGGTTACAAAGGAACTGGATGCGAAAAATAATTTTGATATCGTATATTTGGATTTCAGGAAAGCTTTTGACACTGTTGCGCATGGAAGACTATTGTAGAAATTGGAGCAGAATGGTATTAAGGGTAAGTTGTTACAATGGATAAAAGGATGGCTAAGTGCTAGAAGACAGAGGGTGATAATCAATGGGTGCTGCTCTTCTTGGACTAATATTATTAGTGGAGTCCCACAGGGTTCGGTGTTAGGTCCACTGTTGTTTTGTATATTTATCAATGATATTGATGAAGGTATATCAGGCTTAATGTCGAAGTTTGCAGATGATACAAAGATTGGCAGGGTTGTTAATGACAGTGTGCTACTGCAACAGGATCTAGATAATTTCGGCAGATGGGCTAAGAAGTGGCAACTGAGGTTTAACCTTGACAAATGCAAAGTACTACATATGGGTAGAAGTAACCCCAGAGAAACGTACCAACTGTGTGGTACTACACTTAAGGTGGTAGAAAATGAAAAAGACCTGGGAGTAATTGTGCAGGCAGATATGAAGTTTTCTGAGCAATGCAGACAGGCTGCCAGGGCAGGTCATCGGGTTTTGTCAATGATATATAGGAATTTTGCTAGCAGGGAAAAGGAGGTGATTATCCCTCTGTATAAGGCAATGGTCAGGCCACGGCTTGAGTACTGCGTACAGGTCTGGAGGCCTCATTTTAGGAAGGATGTAGATTTACTTGAGCGTGTACAGAGAAGGGCAACAAGATTGGTGAGGGGAATGAAGGGATCCTCTTATCAAGAGAGGCTTAAGTTCTGCAAATTGCAGTGGCTGGAGACTAGGCACCTGCGCGGTGATCTGATTGAGTTATATAAGGCCTTGAATGGGTTGAGCACGCTGAATTCTGATGGGATCCTTCCACTTGTTCAGATTACGAATCTAAGGGGGCATAAATTCAAATTAAGAAAAGACAGATGTAGAATAGATGTGCGGAAATTTTCCTTTAGCCAGTGGGTGGTTAATTGCTGGAACAAACTTCCATCTGTCGTTGTGGAAGTTGATAGGTTGAATAAATTTAAGGAGGAACTAGACAGGCATTTGGAGGGAATGGTGTGTTTTTTTTTTTTTTTTTTTTTTGGCTGATGCTGCATAAGCTCATACATTTGCTTTCTTGCATCACATGCTACTACTACTACTACATCCAACTTGGTAATATCTGTATAATCTGAAATGGGGGAACCTTATATAACACGCTTAGCATATAAAAACCTGTGGATGTCTGACTGAAAGGATTAATTTTGCAGTGGAATATTAAGTGTGGATAAAATCTACCAAGATAACCCCACATCTCTTCTGCCCTGGAAAATCAATTCAGTCGACTGTGACATGGACCTCACACAATGGAAACAAAACACCATCCGAAACCAACATGTGAAACAGCTACATTCTGCTTATGTAATGCAATTCTCTACTATTCTCAGCTCTGTATGCTGATGGCCTCCAAAATAGATTCACACATAGGCAGTTTTCCTGCCAAACAGCATTGTTTGCCATGAGTCTTGCACTAGATCACTTTGACAAAACTTCCCTTGCAAAAAGTATTATTTTTACAGACATTGTTAAGTGCAATGTATGGCTTACAGCTAGATCATTCTACCCATCCATATCTAGGAAGAATTCTTTCTTGCTATCTCACTTTAAAATAAAACAATTAGATTCATTTTCTTCTATGATCATGCAATGAATGTGCTGATCAAGCTGAAAAACAACCATCAAATGTAATCTCTATCCTGCTGAAGTTTCATACAACAACTTTATCTGTTTCATTCAAAACACCTCTGAAAATATGGGCACAGACCTGGCAATCTCAAACAAGGAACAATTATACTAGATCAAACAACAGCTGAAATGCCGGAAATGAAGTTTTCAATCAAACAGACACAAAGAGGTTGCCCTTACCTGGCATCATATTGGATGCACATATTTAATGCTCTCTTACTTCCTAATAAAAGACTATCCTCTACAATACTCTGTGTCATTCCCAACTCGTAGAAAATCACATAATCATAGTGTCCATATAACTCACTAATAGCTTTCAATTCACATGCATGCAAACCATTAACTGTTCATCTTGTTATGAGAGACCAGTCAGATGTATATGAACTCATTAGCATTAGTTGAGCCATATGATGCAAGAAAGCAAGCTTATACAGCATCAGCCAAAAAAAAAAAAAATGTTTAAATGTTTGTCTAGTTCAGCCTTAAGTTTATTTAACCTCTCAACTTCCACAACAGCAACAACAGATGGAAGTCTGTTCCAGCAATCAACTACCTGCTGGATACAGGCAAACTTCTGCACATTTATTCTACAACTGTCTTTCCTCAATTTGAATCTGTGCCCCCCCCCCCCCCAGGTTCTTAGGCTGAGCAAACGGATCCTGTCAGCATTGAGCCTGCTCAAACCATTCAAGGCCTCAAACACCTCAATCAGATCACCTCACAGGTGCCTAGTCTCCAGATGTTGCAACTTGCAGAACTTAAGCCTTTCTTTGTAAGTGCACCCATTGTTCCTCTCACCAGTCTTGTTGTCCTTCTCTGTTCTTGTTTTAGCAACTCTATATTCTTCCTAAAATGAGGCCTCCAGACCTGTACACAGTACTCAAGGTGTGGCCTGAGCATTGCCTTATACAAAGGGATAATCACCTCCTCGTCTCTACTAGCAAAATTCCTATATATCATTGACAAAACTCCATGACCTGCTCTGGCAGCCTGCCTGCACTGCTCAGAGAACTTTATATCTGACTGCACAATTATTCCCAGGTCTTTTTCATTCCCCACTGCCCTGAGTGTAGTACCACATAGTTGGTACTACACTCAGGATTTCCCTTGGGTTACTGCTACCCATATGCAGTACTTTGCATTTATCAATGTTAAACTTCAGTTGCCACTTCTCAGCCCATCTCCCTAACTTTTCTAGATCCTGTTGTAGTAGCATACTGTCTTTACAATCATTTACAACTCTGCCAGCCCTTATATCATCTACAAACTTCAACATTAAGCCTGCTATACCTTCATCGATATCATTGATAAACACACAAAACAACAATGGGCCCAGCACCAAACCCTGGAGGACTCCACTAATAACATTAGTTCACACAGAGCAGTGTTCATTTATTACCACTCTGGGATCTCCCACTCAGCATCCATTGCAGCAACTTGCCCTATGCCATACTGCTCCGCACACGCTTCTAGATCAGACTGGGGTTCGAGCCCGTGACCACCAAATACGGAGGATGCGGAAAGGTCAGGAAATGACCACCACATATCCCCGGAGCAATATGGCCTTAGTTGCTAAAGCTCCTAAAAAAAAAACCAAAACCATACTGCTCCACTCTTCCATGTGCAACAGTATCAAAAGCTTTCCTGAAATCCAAGTACAGCTGCAAAATAGTCATTAAATTTATCAGCTACTTGAGTAGGATCATCAATAGTCGAACCATCTATGTTAAGTGGACTAATCTGATTCATTCCCTTCCTTCTAGAGTTTACATAAGTAAAGAACTCTTTGCATCCTTTGCCAAAGATTTCTTGTAATCTGCCTTTGCCTGCCTAACCTCCTTTGTGACTTGGATTACAGACATATTTTATATGTGCCATAGGCTTCTGTGTCGCCTGATAATTTATATGCATCCCATGCATTTTTATTCTCTTCCACAAGCCTCATTAATTCATGGTTGGAGAGGTTGTATGGTTGGATTCTTGTCTCCCCCAAATTGATGTGGGAGACAAGTATCTAGACAGTTTTATGTCTCTAGAATATCCATCCAATTTTTCAGTGACTTAGTGTTATCTAGTAAAATTGAGTCACTGAAATAAAGCTCCTGAAAAACATTTAGTTGAAACAAATTTAAAGATTTTGCACCCCTCACATTGGGAACAACGTTGGTACTAGCATTTGAAATAGCATTATCCACTAGATTGATCCTGGAATAGTGACCCAGGTTATATGGATGATGAACTTGTGACTTGCACATGAATTGCCTGTGGCTATTCCTGCAATGAAACATTTGAAATGGATCTTGTAGCCACCATTACTAAGGTAAGAATTAAACTTACAAAATATTAAATTAAATTAAAAGTATTACAATAATTAAATAGATGCTAAAATTTATCTATAATTATACCTCGTAGAGGCAGAGAACAGGGTTCAGCAGAACCTTGAAATGTTGCCAACTTTATTAGGCTTAGATTGATGTGGTAACATCTAGGGCCAGATTAAGGATGAAATAGGCCCACTGCTATATTTAAATTTGAGACCCCTTAATATATATATATATATATATATACACACACACACACAGTGGGCCTCAACTTCCGATGACATCAGCATCCAATATTCTCAGGAACCGATTTACCCTCTATACGATCTTTTATTTTAAGGGCCGATGATATTTGCAGGAACCAATGGTTTTCCAATATAGCTGGAACGATGCATTGGTGGAAATTTTCAGATGAGTGGGGTGTGCAACATCATTTGTACGATTATTCCCAACTGATTAGCATCTTTTCTATTGTTCAACACAACATTCCCGCATGTTACTTCGAACAGTGTTTTTATCTTGTGTTTGATGCGCTTGTCCAGTGTGTAAGCAGAGCGTATTTTGTTAATTATACGAAACCATCCTCTTCTGGAAGCAAATGCCCAGGAGAATGTGCATCATTAAGGATGAGGCTAGTTTACCTGGACATAAGCCTGTGGAAGATACTCCCCCCCCCCCATTGGGTGCCAATGCTTCTGAAGATTTTAAGCTGAAGCCTTTGCTGGTGTATCACTCTAACATTCCCACAGTATTTATACAGCAAAACCTCAACAAAGGCATGCTGGGAGTGTTTTGGTGCAGTAATAAGAAGGCCTAGATTACAAAATATGTCTTCAATGAATGGGTGCTTGAAGTTTTCTGTCCTTCAGTGAAGAGTTATCTTGAGAAAGAAAATATTTGCAAGTTGCTTTGCAGCGACCTCTGTTGAAATTGCTCTCAAAGATTTTTGGAGGTCGAAGTTCAACATCCTGGACTGTGTGAGGCTAATCATAAGTTCTTGGAATGATGCATCCACTAGATGCTTAAATTCAGCCTGGAAAAACATCTGGCCTTTAATCATCCATTACTTTGACTGATTTGAAGATGCTTCGACAGATGATATTGTCACTCTTGGTAAATCAGTGGGACTAGAGGTTGACGAAGAGGACGTTGAGGAGGACCTTATTGACACTCATGGGCATGAGCTAATGATAGAGGAGCTACAAGAGTTGGAGAAAATTACGAAGAGTGACACTGGAGAAGAAGAGGACCCAAAAAGTGTCAGCTGAAGAGTTGGACTGTCATTTCTTGTTGGGAGCATTTAAGAGGAGTGGTAAAAAAACAGCCCAACATTGAATACACTGAACTCATGATATGCAAAATGGAAGACGAAGCCATTTCTTACTTCAGGAAGTTACAAAAAAAGTCTTCAAAAACTGTCCACTTTGGACAGTTTTTTTGCCAGTAGTGACAAAAGACTGAAAAGGTACCTGACGTTTGACCTAATCCCACCACCACCGCACATCATTCTACATCACTACATCCCCATTGATTTCATCAGCCCTTCATTTCAAGATGATGATCACAAGAGATGTGATGTGGCGCCTCCGTAGCCAGGTGGGAAGGAGCAGCAGTGCGTAGCACACACTTCTTGATTAGACCGGGGTTCCAGCCCGTCACCACCAAATACGGAGGACTCGGAAAGGTCAGGAAATGACCACCGCATATTCCCGGAGCAATATGGCCTTAGTTGCTAATGCTCCTAAAAACCAAATAACAACAACAACAACAAGAGATGTTTTATAACTATTTATTAAATAATCTTTATAAAACACTCATTTTTGATGTAAAAATCAAGTATAAATCAAGTAATGTAAGAAATGATGCCTATTTTATGTGCTGTTGGGTTCCCTGCAAGAGTTTAGAACAAATTATAGCTAATCAATGTATTATTGGTTTCAACTTACAATATTTTCAACATACAGTGGGTTTTGTGGAACAAATTACCATTGGATGTTGGGGCACCAGTGTGTGTGTGTGTGTGTGTGTGTGTACATATAAATACAAATACTATATAGGTTTTTATATTTATATTGTGAATAATAATTCCTTGATAAAAATGTAAATTAAGAGGTCAAAAATGTTTTTTTTGTTTTTTCACTTGAAAAATAAAATAATAATAAAAACAATTTTAATAGAAACTTTTTTAACTTTTTTATTGTACAACAAAAAGGTATAAGAATAAAATTTAAACACTTAACAATTTAAGTTTAAGAATGCTTTTATATTACATGTTGGTTTATTATTATTAGAAATTTTTATCACTAATTTAGAAAATATTTACACTAAAAATGAGGTCCTTCTTTACGTGAGGCCCCAGCTATGGCCAGTTTGGCTGTAGCATTAATGCAGCTCTGGATTAACACCTCAATAACTACTTAAAATGTACTCGTGGTGTAATAGTGTATTTATTTTGTTTAAAATCAAATAATCTACAGTTATTGTAACATAACTACTGTAGCTGTTTTCTTACTATATTTACTCCGAAATGATCGGTTCTAAGGCCCAGCATATCTGAGCAATCAGTGCAGGGAGACAGTAGTACACACATTGACAGTGTTTCAGACTCATGTGACTGCTAAGTGTAGTAAGGTTCTTCTGTTCTCTGGCTTATAAACTGCTCTGATCCTGTGTGGCATCCTGGAGTATAAACTGAATATTTATATAAGTGAAATATGTACCATATATAGAAAATATTTACCTGATCTAGGTTTATGACTGCATTTGATATTTTTAATTTTCCCGAGATCTAGAGATATCATCATTCTTATATCACATAATATAACACACACACACACACACACACACACACACACACACACACACACGTGTGTGTGTGTGTGTGTGTAACTCAGTTATGTGTATTTTGGATAGGTTCTGTGACGTTACATGATTTTTTTATTATTATCTTTATGGAATTCAACTGGTTTTTAATTATTTAGATCAGTGAAGTGGTCAAGAGTAAAGAGTTATTAGCTTCACCAACAGTGCAAGTAGAACTTTTGCAGAATAGCAGTGAAGAACGGGAAGCTACAAATGGCAGACATTTGTGTGATATGGTATTGGACTGGATGAAACGAGTTACAGATGATCATAGCTTTAGTCTAATAGAGCTCACAGAAAAGGTATTTAATGTGTATGTTTATAGAAATAGTTTTAAATATAATTCCCAGTTCTTTTTGGTTTGAACTCATTTTCTTTTCCATTTTTGAGAGGGATTAGTTTGGAAATGTTTGTCAGTTATATTGTCTACGCTAATTTTATTGATTAGCACAATATCATTTGATTTGCTTGGTTTAGGATAGACAACAGTCTAACCAACTTTCACAAAGTGGAATCAAATGAAAATCCATTTTGATTCCACTTTTATTACTTTAGTTAGTTATATTTAGTTAGTTTATCAGTTCTTACTAGTAAAAACAAGAAGCTCCTAACGCATTCAACAGAACTAGTTTTTACTACTACGAACTAGAAACCACTATGCCTGCTATTGAAAACCAGAATCCAAGTGTAACTCCTGGTATTTACTGACATTTTTAGTAAAAACTAGTTCCTTCGAAATTTCAGTTAGCAGAAACCACAAGAACACTGCAAATTTAATAGAGGGGAAGGTTAAACTTTAAAACAAGACTTACCCATGGATCTTTGCAACAGCAAATGATGGCCAGATTTAGCTTCACCCACTGCTTCACACTGATTGTCTGCTAATCACCACGATTTTGCATTCAAGTGAATTCCGTTCTGCAAGCAAGTAGAGCTGGCAGGAATTTAATAGACTTTTGTGTTAGTATAGTAAGAAAAAAAAAAGTTAGGTAAGTTTACATCACCAAATTCAGAATGGAATCTAGCAAAAAATGGTGTCCGTAATGTTTAGTATGCACCATTTTTTGCTTGAATCCATCCCAGATTTGGTGGCTTAACTAACCTGATCTTTTTTCCACTAGGAGGAATGAAAGTTTGTTAAGAAAACTCCTACTACAAATGAAGTTGAGGTTTCTCGGCCAGTCTACTGTCAATATAATTTTCAGTTGCTTCATGATTAGCAGAACCTTTTTCACCACAAACTTTTGGATATTTTATACCATGATGATGCTTCTTAAATTTCTACAGCCAACCTGAATATTTACACTCTTCTTCAATGTTCATTTCTTCATGGTATATTCTAGCTTGTTTCATGACCAACAAACCAGTTAGTGGCATATGTTCACTTCATTGTTGTTGAATCCACTCTTTCAGCATGTGGTCACTATCTTCATTTTTTGCCATATGCAATGTTTTCATATTTTTTGTTAGTTAATGGTCATCGCTGTCAGTGTAAAACTTCAACTTGTCTTTCTGTTTCTTTAATTCATATGCAGCAGTAGTTCCCACAGCATATTCTTCAGTGTGCTGCACAGACACACCACAACAAGCTTCTACAGTAACTCCACTTTCTGCATTATTGATAATGAGAAATACTTTTTTTTCATTGTCTTCTTGCTCTTATCTATATGGGTATCTGTAGTTCTTGATGTTTTCATGTTGAAATTGAACTCAAAATCACAAAAAAAAAAAAAAGTGAGCAGCAGACATGCGTGACTAGTAGTGGCACTGAGACAACTGACTATGCTATGCTGACATCAGCTTGTCCAATATATTATGCATGCGATAGCATGGCAGTATATGCATATGGACAGGAAACATAAGCATATTCAGATTTTATTCATTTGTGATCTCTGTAAGTGTTAACATGGAATATTTCTTCATTATGTATATTAGTGTTATTCAAGAATTTGAAAATTCCTTTATATTAAAAATAATCATCATTATTATTATTATTGTCTAACGTTGAAAATGTAAAAGTTTTATAATGAATAAGAATATTTTTAACACAAATTTTTAAATTTTAGAAGAGTCACAAATGGACTCTAAAATTGGTTTTTAATAAATATTTGGAAATTTCACCAATTAATTATCATAATCTGGTTATGTAGACAATGTAAAATGCAACTATATGTATAGCATTTTCTGAGTTATTATATTACTGTGTCGCACCTATAGTAGAATATAAGTACAGTGAACCTCTGCTTTACGATTGGTTCAGTGTACGATAAAATAACTTTACAATGGACTCTCCATAATAAAATACCGTTCATTATATGATGTGTATTAAGCATTGGCCATTGTGATCACGTTTGCAAA